>NC_053488.1:17633518-17933518 GCF_015227805.2 Hirundo rustica | reverse complement strand
TGAAAGATAAGCAGATGAAGGAGACAGAAATGTGCACAGAAATAGCAAACATGGACTCTTGAGTTTCTGACTCTTGGAGAAACAAAGCTACAGTCACTACAAAACTTGGCAAACTCAGTAGTTCACTCAACACAACTTTTGTTTTCCTCTGAAGACAATGGATGAGGGCAGTGGTTCGTAAAACAACTCTGGGCTATCTAAATTGGACTTTTCCAAAGCAAATGGCTAAAAAAAGAGACAAAGCAAAAGGAAACAAGATGTGACGGAGGTGGCAGTCAAAAGAAGGGTAGGCAGGGAAAATGTAGCAACAGGAAAGAAAAAAAATCATACCTAAGTTGAGGTCTAGGGTTTTTCTGTCACTGATGAAAGCTGTAATGCCCAGATGTCCCTCTTCCTAGTGTTCTAAGATTGCTTAAGGTAGTTAAGTGTTCTGACAGTTTCAGTTATTCTTTGATCCCAAAGACTTTTCTTTTGGAAGTTTCTAAAGAGATACAGTTTGAATAGTCAGTAATTTCATTCATTGTCAAATTACTTCCAGTGCTTCCTTTTGGGCTTACTTGTTTCTAATCCAATTCTCGCTTTTTTTTCCTAGCACATTTTTGATGCAGCTCTTCGGTAGCATTCTGATCCCAGTACACTAGATTAATTCAGTCCTTCTCACTCTTATTGGAGTTTATAAACCACGTCCTGTAACTTAGTTTCTTACAGGATCTGACTGAAGTTCACATATAATCCACCAGCACTGTCGGTTTTCAAAAACAGGGAGTTTATTTGTGAACATTATTCTGTATCTTGAGACTCTCTTTTCTCTCATGACCAATGTTACGCCTACCTGACAACTTCTTGGACAAAACAAGATTCTTGTACTTGCTTTTTTTGAAGATGTGAGCAGCATATTGCCTAAACTCTAATGGCATATGCCTGTCGGAGCTGAAAACCCAAAACCTTGATGAGGATGTGTTGCTTGTTAGTGACCTTGTTTTCTACCATGGTGAACATCAAGCATACCCATCTAATTTGATGGGCAGACTCTTCAGCTGTAGTGTCTTTGTTCACCATATCTCTTGTTCAACAGCCATTTCCACTTCATTCCAGAGTTAACAGTTTAATTTAAATTGCAGGTCATACCAGCATTCTTAAGGGTTATTTGTAAAAGGTTTTGATCTGTCTCCTAGAGCTTTGGACTTTGATCCTAGTGACAGTCTGGTTTGTGTTACTGACCCGGCTTGTTTTCCTTTCTCCTCTTGATTTGTCTAAGTGAGTATTTTGTCCTTCAGTTTATATCACCCCAAACTCTTCAATCGGTTGGCCTTCTTTTCACACTCTCTTTCAGCAGACATCTTTCATGCTTTGTTTTTATCTGGTACTTCTCTTTCCACTTTTTAAGCTTTGTTTCATAGTTAGATTTCTCTGCCAGAAATAAATGAAAATTGATGAACACAACAAGTGCTTTAGAAGAGTCTGGGCTCTGAAGCCTGTCTTTTGCTGGACCTCTCTGCTGGCAGATACAGAATGAAACCCTGTAAATGCTTTACAAAATTTCTCATATTGAAAAGGCTTTAAATTTGTGGTGATAATAATGAGAGGAGAGAGAAGCAGGAGGTGTGTTTAATTTAGGAATGCTCAGTTATCTATCTGTGATTGCCAGAAGTCTGCTTTATTCTGTGTTCTGTGTCTGTACTTAAGGGTAACAAGAGCTCCTCTAGCTCCTCTGTGCATGTTCCAGGCTAGACTGCAATGTAGAGATATGGCGGTAGCTTTGCATGTGTTAGCTCATGTACTGAAAGACATCAAGTTTAGGGTTAATTAACCCACTTCTTGTTGATTTGTACAGGATAAAAAAGCTCATATATTTTTCTCAATCACTGGTATCCTTAAATACTATAGTTACAGAGAGCACAGGGAAGTCTTAACAGAGGAAAATAAAACAATGAAGAGAAGATAATGTGGGTTTGTTACAAATGACTCATGACATGTTAAATTATGTGTTCGGTGATTATCTTAATGAAGGAAAGAAATGCAGTGCCCATACTATTTTCTTTTTTCTTGTATGAAGTTTTCCTTTAAAAAGCTCATGTATGTGGTTGAGCTATAGCTGCTATAGTGAGACTCTAGTCTGGTCTGACTAAAGTAAGTTTAAACAAATATAATCAGTAATTGCTATTTATTCATTGCCAGGACATCCTGATGTATGAGGACCATGTACTCATGGGGGTTTAAATGTTTCTCAGAATCTTCATTATTACCTTTTCAAAAAATAATCTGAAGAGAGTCATGAATGCTTTAGTAGAACACAGTTAGAAATACCATATTAAAAATAACAGTAGAAGTAGACTGAAGACAATCAAGTGAAGTTCTAACTGCAAACAATGGCGTGTTTCACATAAGACAAAATAAATATAGAATGAGGGAAATCTTTTGGGATATGTGTTTAACCCATAGAGAAGTGTCTGGGGGTTATAGTGGATGGTGGTTCGAATTGGTAAACAGTGCAGTACTAATGAGAAAAATAGCTACTCTTGTACTGAACTACCAAGAGTATTACATGTGAGGCATGTTCCTAGCTTGCTGTAGTCAACGCATGATTTATAATCCTGTGTTCAGTTCTGGGCAACATGTTTAAAAAGAGCCCCAGACAAGCTGGAGAGAGATCAAAGGAGAGCAGCTAATGTGATGTTTTGGAAATGAAGACCTGTGTGGAAAAGAAGTGAGAATATGTAAAGCAGAGATGACTGATGGGAATATGGGACCTGATTATCTCACATCAAAACAGTCTTACAAGGAGAAGCAGCATAACTGTTCATGTTAATCCACAAGGATGGTATAAGCAATTATGAATGGAGCAGGAACGAATATATAAATTGAGCAGGGAGGGTTTGTTAGAGGAATGGAATAAAAAAGACAGCTGCCAAGGGAGGGTATGAAACCACTGTTGTGGGATGCATTTCCAGCTAGAGTAACTGTCCATCCATCAAGGACTGTTTCTGGGCTTAAAACTACTGCTCCAAAGATGCAGGTGTCTGAGTTACACAGTGCCCAATTCCCGCCAGATCCTAAAACAGACTTTTGTCTGTCATCTTCCATCCTTACCTCTCCTTTCAGCCTCAGTCATGCCTCCAGCTGTTTTGTGTCAATTGACTTTTTGAGTGACTTAAGTTCAAGGAGTGGCATTAGTAGGGGTCCTGGAAGTAGCCATTACTTAAAATGTGGGTAGGTGAATCTGCTTAGAGATGTTGAGAGGCACTTGTAAAATCTTTTAAGTGCCTCAGATAATGAACTATGAAACTTTACAGTTAGAAGCAATATGGCTGGCATGATGCAGCATCTTTTGCCTATGAGCCTCACAGCCAGTCTAATTAGTATCAGGCCCATGATATGCTGAGGAGATGTCTGGTTGGAGGGTCTAAGTATGGTTTCTGCACAGTTTTGCTCCGTTCTGTGAGTACGTGCTAGCACGATTGGTTCTAACTTTGAGCTCTCTGTTTCACTCTCTGTTGTACCATGTGAACATGATCCCCATCTTCCTGAATCGACTGAGAATTCACGATTGGTTCTAATTTTGAGCTCTCTGCTTCACTCTCTATTGTACCATGCCCATCTTCCTGAATCGACTGGGAATTCACTGCCTAACTGTGTGCAGAATCTTTCCATGCTGAAGCTGCTCTCCCATCTGGTACAGCCTGGTCTTGAATGAACAGGGCTCCCACTGGTTCATAACAAGTTATTACCTGCACACTGTAGGCTTGCTGATTCAGTTATCTAAGTCTGCAGAGCAGCTCTACTATACTATTTACAAAATATAACCAAAATTAAAAGCCACAGGCTCCAGAATTGGATTTCTGCAGGATTTTAATCTGTATGGAACTTGCCCTTTTGAAAATACCTAAAATACTAATAGATTAATTCTTGCATCAGCTCAGTCAACCAGGGAGAATTTTATCCCAAGTCTCTCAAGTGGCAACGGTGTGATGAAATGTTTTAAGGAATTGCCAGCACTCCAGACAGTATTTTGGCTCCTGCACTTTGCATTTTTTTTCTGGCAAATATTCTGAATGCTAGGATAACATGAAAATATGTAATAGGAAAAAAACCTGGGGGACAAATGATCATCTGATGCAAATCAGTGCTGTGAAGGAACAATACTGGTGTCCCCTGTTCAGTATCTTGTTATTTCTTGGCAGTATCCTACAGAAATATGTTGTTTTTCTCTTCTATGAGACTTAAAACTTTTCTGTATCAGCATACCCTAGCTCTATGTTTCTGACTTTTATTTAATTTTAATGGAACTGTAAAAGCGGGGATTTTTTCAGATAAAACTTGACCATTGGGAACAGAGTGCAGGAAACACAAGGAAATCTCAAGGTATCTGAAAAAGTAAATTTGATGATTTCTCAGATAAAAGAGCACAAACAATAATAAAAGCTGAAGATAATTTATGAGCACTTTTCACTGACATTACAACTTCAAAGCATTTTGTGGTATTTTACTATTTAAATTTCCAGGTCAGTGGTCAGGAAGGGTGAATTATATTATGTATTAAATATAAAAAAAGGAAAGGAAGGAATTATAATAAAACATTCAAATTTGTTCATGTGTATGTGCAGACATATTTAAATTTACCCAAGTTCTGAGTGTTTTTTTGGCCTACTCAGACAATTTGTCAATGCCAGCACTGGTGTAGTCTAAACATCATAAATTGTCTTCTCTTCAGCTGCATTAAAGTCACTCGACTACAGCTTTAACCTGTGGTTTTTGCTGCCAGTAAGGCTTTAGTTTCCTTTGCTGGATTTCATGTGTGCATTCAGAGGTACGTTCTTTTGCCAGACAATTATTCTAAGTGTGTGGATTTCCTAAGGATATGGCAGACTCCCGTTTCCCGCTGACAGTATGGCAAATGCAAACAATTACTGGTATTACTGCTACCCTTTGTTTTTCTTGATTGCCCGGTTATCATCAGAGACAAATACAGAGCAGGAGGAACTTTTGGCTAAAGTCATGGCTGTTCTTTTGTTCAGAAAAAAAATTCAAGGAGGGTAAGGTGCCCAGGAGGAATGGTCATCCTACACTAGGCCGTAAATTTATTCTTGCCGGTGTAAATTGAGGCTCTCCCTACTGGCCCCAGAATTCAGCACATGTGGACTGCTGTGAGTCTGCAGATGGCTTTTGTCACTGGGTGTGCTCCACACATCTAGCAGCTCTGTTTTCCTGGGAATAAGTGTGTTATTGGGCACTTCTTTTTTTTTTTTTTTTTTTTTTTTTTAAATTTCAACAGTGTCAGCTTCTGTGGGAACAGTAACAACGTGGGATCTGCTCTCATCACGTCCCTTTTGCTCTGTGACGTGCTGACTCGTGCTGTAACCAGGCTAATCATGAGATGGAGTGCCAGATATTTGTCCTCCCCTACCGCTGTGGAAATGCTGCCCAGCCCAGTTGTGCAATATGAGGCATGGTCTGCTCCTAAGTTTGATTTTTGGTTTAATCCTGTGTTGCTCCTGTTTCTTGACGTTGCTTGCCAGCTTGATGTTTGGTAGTAAGGCTTCTGAATGAGCATTTGACATCAACACTCTTGGAGGGTTCCTGTATGAAGCCCAAAGCAGTGGGTTGCTGTGGCTGAAAGTTTTTCAAGATCTGGAATTGCTAGAATGGCTTTATTGTGGCTGTGAGAACAAAAGTCATAATTTGGACATAATTTCACACCTCTAAAGATGATCTGTTCCCAAAGCCTGAGTTTGTGATAGGCTGCAAGTGTATTTTAACTTTTCCATGCCTTAAATGGAGCTTTGTTGATTTGTACTTCAGGCCCAGGAAGCTCGGAATGGCTTTGTGGTTACCTGTTTGGGAGATACACTGCTGTATTCTCATACAGGAAGCTGAGACAGGATGCCTGAAACTTTAGATTTTAAGGATCTTAGAACAGCCTTATTTGTTTCAGGCCATTGTATTAGATGCAGTGGGAAAAATCCTATTGTACACACTGACACAGGCATCACAAAATCTTTTGTAGCTGGCTTAAACCAAGCAGTTTAGTTGCAAATTTTACTGTATGAAGAAAGTTATCCATACAGAAATGAAATGCTAAGAATAACTGTATGCAGGGCTTTATTTTTCATTGTAGTCACTGGCTGGTGAAACTGATTTGTGATTCCCAAGAAACATTTTATTCATTTTCTGGTTGCATTTTTGTCAGCATCCCAGTTCAGCTTGGAGATTTTGTGCTGATGGTAATTAGTTTCAGCTCATACTTACTGGCAGGCATTGCTCCAAATCAGTGAAAGTAAACAGAAATGTAACAGCATTTTTAAAAGGATGTAGTATTTTTACTTTCAGAAGGCCATAAACCAAAACACAAACACAAGGTATCAAATGAGTACATTAAATGCAGTAAAGACAACAGGAATATTATTGCAGTTTTCAATCTCAACTAGCTCACTGCTAAGGATTATGTCCTTTCAGAGTAAAAAATCCTGCCATAATAGGGACTGTAGCTGACAGCTTAAAACATCTGCAGTGAAAACTGAGAGAAGTTCTGGATGTTAATAGGAGCTTTTACTGATAATGGTTTGAAGTTCATGAATGCTAGAAGTATGTTATTTCTGGTGTAAGGTTATAAAGAACATGATACGGTATTCATTAAACTATGAAGCCAAAAATAACATCTGTCTCTCATGAATAAGGGATAAGGTCTCATTTTAGATCTCTTCATATTTGAAAACAGTATTTGTGCTAGAAAATTAGTTTTTGTACCCTTCCAAAAAGGCAACAACATTAAATATCACAGCAATACGACCACACTATTTTAGCACCATATGGTAAAAATATACAAATGCTGGTTGAACTTAGTTATAACTTTTCACACCTTAGGAATGATTCTCATTGCACAAGCAAGCCTTTATTTTATATATATATATATATATATATTGTTTCCCCCCCCCCCCCTCCAAGTGGATCACATGGGTATTTGCCACATTACCTGAGAGGGAGCTGGATGTTTTAGTCACTGATCTCTATTTGTGCTGTGAAACTGGGTTCATCCATGGGGACATCAGGTTCATGCTGCCACTGTAACAACCTGAGTCTGTGCAGAACTGAATGCCTCTTGGGGGTGGGCTCTCAACAGCTTTTAGGATCCTATGGTGTACTGCCTGGTAGCTTTCCACCATCACTGGTAGTTGTTTATCAAATTCATGAATTTCAGTTTTCTGGAAATTATTTATGAATTATTTTAGAATTCAATTTTTTAATATTAAAAAGAAGTATTTTAGAAAAAAGATTGAAAAGCTGCAGTCTTGTGTCTCTAAAGGAAAAAATATCAGCAGTCGAGTATATTTCTTGCAGTAATGTGCATGGATTTACTGCTACTGAAACGCCCTGTAAGGTAGCTTTCCCTGCTTTTGGAAATGGAATGCATCACGTGAACTACATTTTTGCCAGTTTTTCTGGATGAAAGTAGAGAGGTTTTTCCTCAGGGTGTTGGGGGTTTTGGTTTACTTGTCTCTCCAGGGTCAGTTATTCAGTCTGATCTATTCACTGTCACAATTGTCACAGGGCCTGCTGCCGCACTCTGGGAAGGGCAGACACATACATCTGCACTGAGAACCTGCTGCAGTAAAATACCACAGGCATGTGTGCATGCTGTCCTTGCAGAAGGAAGCATAATGTCATTGTGCTTTCATGGCCAAGGCTATCTTTCTCTAAGGTGTTCTAGGTTAGTTTTTACAGGGTATCTGCAGCCATTTCCAAGACCAGACTGAAAGCATGTGAAAGCAAGCTCTATAAGGTGCATATGTAACAGGAAATGCCCTTTAGAAAATGCAAGATGGGTACACTCACTTGGTCAGCTTGCAGGCAGCCCACGGGCTGACTGTGGCTCTGTCTTTGGATACAATTTAGAGACCCTGCAGTAGCCTCCTGTTCCTCAACTGATCTTTAAAAGTGAGTGTAGAGGCACTGACTGTGGCTTGTGCAGTGCCTGGTCTGCTGAATGCGTGTGAAACAATGTGCAATAAAATTGATGGATAGCAAATGTCATATTGCATTATAAATAAGAATTTTTCATGGTTCAGGGCAAAAATGCATAAATCAATAGTAAACACATTTTCTGCTTGGAACACCTGTTACAATTAATTCTGGATAATCAGTTATATTTTTTTAATGAAAAACAACATCAACATGGACATTACTTATCTTCGGTCTGAATTTAATTTTGATATCACACAAATCCTTTTGGCTTTGATTAAGGGCTTGAAAGATCTAAAACAGGTCCAAAATTTAGGTCAGGGATTTTTGCTGACATAAGAAAAAGATAACTGTTAAAGAACAGGTTATCTTGATTTGTTGGTCTGTCTTTAATTTCCTATTATTTTTCCCCAATAGGGATTTAATTAGCAAAGGGTGGCTTGAATAAAAGCATTGCAAAATAATTTTATGAGTGGATAGTAATTCTGTAATCTCAGTGTCCATTTGGTAATAAAATATTCTAATTTAATAATGCTTAGCCAAAATGGAGCATTGGAGCCACATGTTAGAATTATTTAATCTTACACACCGCCTTGTTCAGCACAAGTCTCAAATGTGTCTGTAAGTCATCAAAGTTTTCTCATTTATATGCATCACTCAAATAAAATAAATTTGGAAATTTGCACTGGCATGAACTCTGAGAACAATGTCAACCTGTTGGGGTTCATGTTCCTCCTAGCTTTTAGCCATTGTCCCAAATGGCAGAATTTGCAGTCCTGATGCAGGCAGCTAGGGACATCTGCCTAGCACAGGGAAAGGACCAGAATCCTTTCTTGGGACACTAAGCAAGGGATTGACTGGAGAACCTGAGGTTGTGGGAAACCTTTCTTCCTACTCTGAGTCTCAAAGGGGCTTAGGCAGCTAATTCTGAAAGAAGGTGCCTCCGTTTCTTCTTAGCATTGACAGCCATGAATCCTTTTCTGCAAGTAGGTGGGAGGCCAGGACTTTCTCACATAAAGTGCAGCTGGAATAGGAGGAGGGGAAGGAACATGTTGTGCATTTTCATTTCTGGCCAACAGCTCAGTCAGCAGAGATCTGTCTGAAATAAAGAAGCATTACATTCAAGCTCTTGCTCCAGTGATTATTTAATTATCTATGCAAAAATAGGTAATTAAATAGCTTTAGTCTGGTGGTCTTTCAGTTCAGCAAGCCATCCCAAATCAGGTATTTGCACAGTTCTCACTTGTTTTGTATCACAACCTCTTCAACAGAAGAGATGGCATACCTTGAAATGCTCAGTAGCCTGGTAGTTAAAGCATTTTCTTGGAAGTCGTCTTTAGATCTCTGCTTCAATTTGTACCTTACATGGCCTTGAATTTGGCTTATTTACTTCTGTGTGTTTCAGTTAGAGAGTGTTTTGGTCTACTGTAAATCTTTAGGCTTCCAAGAAAAAATAAGAAGGTAGTTCTTACATGAAGTCTGCTGTTTTGGGAATGGCGAACTGTGCTTATAGGAATCTTTCTTCTTTAAAATGCATAGAGCACTTCATGAAATCTTTAACTATGGTTTAAGCCTGGGGCAAGAACTGAGATGAACAGTACAGGTCATGATCTCTACAGCTTTGTGGTCAGCAGTAGAAATGAATTTACCTAAGAGCTAGTTTGGTGAAAAAATTAAGTATACACAGGCCAGTACAGACATGCATGTCTCAGACATGGTAGCTGATATGGCTAGTGCCCTGGTACAGTATTAGTTGCAGCAACATGCTTTGTTTTTGAGCCAAAAGGAGATACTTTTAGAGGGTGAACAGAGGACCGAACACCTAAGTTTTGCATTTGTAACCCATCTCTAAGTCATTTGAGTGTGAACATGAATGTGTTGTATTGTTGTGTATTCCATGGTTCTGACACATTTTTTAGAGGACATCAGAGTAGGGTTTGGTGTTATTAAGCTTCAAGATCTAGAATCTTAGTCAGCCAGCAGGATTTTATTTTCTTATATGCTTCAGAAGCAGGAAATAACCTCTCTGTACCAAAGAAACCTGAAATTTAAATATAGAATGAAAACAAAGAACAAGCAGATAATTATGATCCTAGACTGCCACTTACCCTAAGCCCTGTTATTATCAAACTTTTGGCAGAATATGTAAAATATGCAGTGAATTGAGGTTGGGTTATTTGGGTGATGTTTAAAGTCTGTGTGAGATGTACTACTGGGGAAATCCTAAAGACATTAGAAACGCTAACAAACCATGCTGGCTGACAATATGGGCAATTTGGAGATAGACACTGACATCTTGATAGTGAAGGAAGTGGTACTTTAAGGATGCTAAATGACATTTTCAGTATTGATCTCTCTTGTTCTTGTTGCATTTGCTTCAATATTAACCATTAAATACAAATAAAATGAGAACTAGTTGTATAATATCTAAAGCGACTGTACAATAGATACTGAGTTATTACATTAGTACATAGGACGCTTTAAAGTCAGCATATTGTGGAAGCAGTAAATAATGTAAAGTATATTACTTGCCTTGCTCCCAAAGGGAGTAGAAATCTCAGATCTGGAGGAAAGGGCCTGTGCTTCCCACCACTTTATTAATACTTTAAATCACAGTCCTCTGTTCTAATCTGTATCAGCTGTGCTCTGAACAGGCAAGGATTCTGCCCTGATAAAGCTCATGGCTGTAACCTGTAGTCTGACTTGCCTGGAAAGAAGTAAGAAGCTGGTCTCACTGCATGTTTTAGGTTTCATTTCACCCTGACACCTGGAAATCTTTCCATGGAAATCAAAGAATAATTTCCTAGGAGAATGATCTGTTGAAAAGCACTGAGAAGAAAATGTCAGCATTAACTTCATATTTTCTTGGTTTTCTCTGGTTGTCATAGATTTAGTATTAGCCAGGATAGCTTTTATGTTGAATATGACAGGAATGTTACTTTTATTCTTGGTATCAAAATGTGGAATTACATTATGTTCAGCTATGCTTATACTGTATGGTTTGGTTTTTATTTAAAATTTAATTAAATAAAAATGGATCAATTGCAGTAGCTAATGCAGAATTGAAGTTGCACAGAAAAAGGTTCCTGAAATGCAGAATCCTGATGTCAATCTACCTTAGACTGGTTTTTCATGTTCTTTTCAAAACTTGGACTAACAACAATTTTTAAGAGAAAATTAGTCGATGCAGTGTAATTTCTCTTTAAATGAAATATGTATACATATACAATGTGGATTACAGATTCTTTAAATTTTGCAGCACTAAAATCTGGTAAGATGTCAGGAACAGTTAATTGTGGAAGAGATACTTTCCTAGAAAATGCACACTGTGCTATAAAAGACAAACCCATTTGTTGTCCATATCTAGCACAAATTAGATTCTACAGGATTAAATCAGAGTATTTTGTGACAAGGCTGCAGCAAAAAGACACAAAACCAAGATTAGGCTGAGAAAAGGAAATAGGAATTAAAAAGCACTTACAATTACCATACTCTGCTTATACAAGCAACTGTGAGGTGACATCAAAATGCTTGTCAGGCATTAAAGAGGCTTCCCAGCATCTTCATGAAGTTGCCTATTACATTCATTTTACAGACAGATTAGAGTGAGAAAGCATGAAATCTAAATGTCATGGCCCCATGAAGAATCACCAGCAGAGCTGAGAACAGAATATTTCCCCAGGAACTGCTTCTCAGTATTGACAAGAGCAACGGTTTTAAAAAAAAATCTTTCACCTAGGTTTACAAAACCAAACTTTTCAAATAAAACACCTCAAAACATTTGAGATTAAATCCTCAATGTTTCTATAATTAAAAAATAATTTGTTTACATGTCCAGACTAGAAAGTAGTATTAGTTCTAAAAAAGCAGAACTTCTAAGAAAGTATAAGAAGCTGTTTCTTTTGAAGCTATTTCTAATCTTTATAATAACATCTCTGGTTTCACTGAAACAACCAACTTATTCCTGTAAACTTGGTTTTTGGTACATCTGAATTTGTACAAAGGAAAATGTGGGACATAGAAGGTCAGCCTACCCTCGTAGTCAGAGAATACCAGCAAACCCACAGACTTGGTGAGGTGCCAATGTAAAAAGACACCAAATATCCTATCAGGCATGATCATAACAAGTTGTTCCCTGAACAGAGAAATTGAGGATGCCTATAGATTCCTGATCTGTCATCCATACAACGCAGGCTCTTCTGCAGGACACCTGGTTTCCTCTCCCTGCTACATCTATCTTTCTTTTCTTTCTTTTCTTTCTTTTCTTTCTTTTCTTTCTTTTCTTTCTTTTCTTTCTTTTCTTTCTTTTCTTTCTTTCCATCTATCCATCTATCTCTACCTTGTATACTTTGTACAGCATTACTGCCATACCCTCAGTTTTGACTAGTTCCCCGTTCTCTCCTCCTTTAACACCCACAGCTCTGGCCCTTTCCTTCTTTGAGCCCCACTATCCCTCAGATCCTCATCACAACCGAATGTCCTCTGGACCCTTCCCCATCTCCATCTTTATGGCCTGAGCCCCATGTCACTGATAGCTCAGGGACCTTGCGTGCTGCCTGAGGGGCTTGTGCCTGTTTTGTGGCCCAGCCCACCCTGCTCAGTAGGACTGAGTGGATAAGGAAATAAGGAAACAGAGCGCCTTGTCTTACTATCAGCAGGGGCAGTCATAGCAAATCTCTCTTTATTTCTCTCTCTGAATGGCAGGTGATGATCCTTCTGTTAAATTCAGCTGAAATTGGTAAAGGGATTTGAGTACTGTTGGGGGGATGTGGGAGATGCCTAGGGTCATGTTCATACAGATATAATGGCAACATAAACATAATTTCCCTATGGAAAAAATGAAGCATTATATGATGAGCTATAGTATGTAGTATATGTAGTATAAACTGCTAGAAAAAATAATAAAATTAATAACATTTGAAATCTACTGAACTTGTGATAATGGTGGGATATGAAATAGAAATGGAAGGAGTAAATGCAACCATGCCAAAAAATTGAACATCCTTCATACAAAGACAGGAGAGAGGAGCCTCTCAGAGAAAATTTGAAAAAGCCCTTTGTGATGCTGTGGACAGAGAAACATAGGTATTAATTTCCTGTCCAATAAATCGATGTATAGCAGAAGTATTATGTACTTCGGTAGAAAAGCACCCTCTTCTCTTTGGGGTCTCATAGAAGTTTCAGAAATCTAGGAGAAAATTCCCAATCACCTTGGCAGGCTTTGATAAAGTACAAAAAACCTCTTCTTACCTTTTTACGCACTGATGTTGGCATTCCCAGAGATTTTGCTGCAATGGCAAACTGGATGGAGAAGGAGCTAATGATAAAATGAAAACTAAACCCTACTAGTGCTATTTTTAAAGGATGACTCTGCTGCCATGGAGTTTTTCCAAGAAATTTTTGCCCATCTGCCCATAAACCAGTTTGCCCTGGACATATTTCTATACTCCCCATAAAAGACTTTTCACATCCAGTTGAGTGTCATTAGCTGCCTTCACTATACCCAAAGTTCTGATGTTTTCTCACCTCCCACGCTTGGGACAGAAAAAGATCCCATCAAAAACATTCAGGGACTTTAATGCCTCCCCTGCTTCCTTCCTTTTTATGTTCTACAATTATACAGGCAACGAAGCACAGCTGTAACTAAAAAGTAGAATAACCCACCCACCACTGCATAGTGATTTTACTTCTGAGGGAAATACTTATTTCAGGACCGCGAGACTGCAATAGGCTCCTATGAGTTTTTTGTGTGTTTTTTCTCTGGTTTTCCATTGGGAATATTTCAGTGTATCATCCTCATATAGCTCTGGTCTGCAGTTTACAACGTCACTGCTGGAAAAAGATTTAAACCCAAAAAACATGTTTCATCTATTGTGCCTATATTATGACAGAGTTTTTTTTTGATCTTGGCAGTTGGAACATCTCTGGGGAACAGTTGAAAATGTCTTTCTAAACTCATTACTGTTATTCTAAAACAGTTCTCAAAAACTAAATTGCTGCAAGCTTCAGTTTAAGGCAGCTGTACATTTATTAGACAGAACATTCGACAGCAGAAGTACTGTGTCTTAGACAGCCAGGCTGATAACATTTTATACTATTCTGATACAAGAGAGATTACCTCATGTCTGCTAATGAGGCAATGAAATGCATTTCTAAAAGAGCACACAGACATATATTACAGCCTTAGCAAAGCTGAGAAGCATTCTGAATTTTCTGTAATAGCACTAATGTGTGCTGGTGGAAAGGGACAGATCAGTGAGAAATAACAAGTGTAGGCCAAAGCATGACAGAGAGTGTCAATTCTCTCTCTGTCTAGTAACGAAAAGAAAACCCTGAATGTGAAGGTTATTATTAAAGAAATTAACCACTGAAGTCATGCTTGTTACACACTAAAAGTGAACAAGATGATGTGGCTGTGGCGATTCCCATGTACCTTGAGATACAGAGTAGTGAGGAACCAAGTATTCCAATTAACCAAGTGTTCAAGCACATTAAAGCTCAGTCTGTGATGCTGTTAATATTTCTGGACTTAATATATACAGAATTGGCACTCTTAAGCATAATTATAGAAGGTCTGGGCTTTGCAAGTTAAATAAACCTCTTTGCTTAAAGAATATGAAGAACTGTAAGCCCAATCATGATCCAGCCATGCTACTCAAGGAGGTCTAGAGAAAGCAGGAGGCTGAAGAGTGCTGTGCTCAAACAAATACCAGAGGTGTTAGTAAAGCATTCGTCTCTCCTCTGCCACCTCACCTGGTGTACACATCCTGGGCTAGCAGCAGTGGTCAGGCACTCAGGGGCCTCTGTGTCCAGGGAGTATCTGAATTTGGGGTGACACTGCACTGCTGGCAAGACGATAACCCTGTCTGTAATGTTAGCTCCCTCGCCTGGCAGGTCTGTCTGTGCTGACACTTGCTGGATCCCTGTGTCCTTGGCTCCCTGGCAAGCTAGTCCTGAGACATCAAGGACACTCATGCATGGTGCAGACAGCTGCATGTCTGCTCATCAGAAGGCAGAATTTATAGTCTGGACTGAACTTTACACTGATGCAATCACATGGCATCTGGATTGCAGCTGGTTATGGAGCCAGCTGGGAATGTGAGGAACTGTTGGTGGGACTGTAGATGTGTTTAAACTCTGCATGGGAATATGATTTTAAGGACTTTCTTAACAGAGAAAATAAGGGCTAGAAATTTCTCCAGAAGAAAACAAGAGTGACAAATATCAGTTATGTGTTTGCTTTGTTGGCTGGACTCCCAGAAGGTGAAATATGTTTATGAACTTTATATATTTGTTCCATGTCACCTGAACAAAAATGAAACATTATAAATTACTTGCACTGAAAAAACCTCCTTGAGGTTGGGCAAGTTCATTGTATGGAAACTCCTGGACTCCTGACTATTAGCACTGTCCTCTGACAAATTCAGGAAACACTTGCTGTACATCACAGGTCTCTGGAGCAGAGGAGAAAGAAAACATCCACACAGTATAAATGCTCCTTAAAAGATTAGCTAACTAAATGGTAGAATTGACTCATGCACAGTTTGTTGTCCACCAAGACCCCCAAGTCCTTTTCCACAGAGCTGCTTTCCAGCAGATCAGCTGCCAGTCTATATGATGCCTGGCGTTATTCTCCTCCAGGTGCAGGATTCTACGTTTTCCCTTATTGAATTTCAGCAAGTTAATCTCTGTCTACTTCTCCAGCTTGTTGAGATCCTTCTGAAGGGCTGTGGAGCCTGCTGGGGTATTGGCCACTCCTCCCAGCTTTATACCATTAGCAAATTCATCACTGATTAACACCTTAAACAATATCAGGCCCTGACTTGACACCTGCGTCATGTAGATCCTGCACTGCCCACAAAGAACAAGTCACTTCTCTGGAGAGCACACCGCCCCAAAGCTGTCCTGATCACCAACGCTTCCCCTTTGGGGAGTCCCCTTGAGAGATTTCCTTATAGTGCAGGGTGAACAAAAGTACTTCAACCCATGTGCAGTCCCAGGCTGCCTCAGTTCACGGGGACTCTCCTTTGAGAAGTCCCTTTGACAGTTTTCCATGGTAAGAAAAAATACTTCAACCCATGAGCCTTTGCAGTTCTATGTTAATATTTCATACCCTATTGGTTATTCCCCTTGTCCCTGGTTTTCACCCCTCCCAACTGGTTCTTTTCAGCTCCTTCCCCTGATTGATGCCTCTCCCAGTGCTTTCCCCACTGGCCAAGTTGTGAAATCCTGCCCCAGGCTACCCTGTTGTCATGGGTTAGTACAGTTTAGTTTTTTTGTCATAGAGGAATGTGGAATGATTTTCTGGGTCAGGACTTGGGAATTGCTTTAGAAAGGACAGGGACCTATCAGAGGGTTAGCTGGAATATTGGCATCTGTTTTCACCACTGAAAAATGTTGGCTACAACTTTGGGAAGTACCATATAAAACCCCTTGAATTCCTGCAGATCGGCCTTTCCTTCTTTCCTTTGGCCAGAGAGAGACACAGGTAACATCGAGCTGGGCCTGCTGCTCCCCCCTTTTTGGGGATTCCATCGGCTCCCGGGTTGTGGGGGGGAAGGAGAGATTGCTGCTTTACAACAACTACCTTCTCTAAACTTCCCTGGAGCAGGGAGAGATCTCTGTCAGGCCCCTGATAAGAGCTTTGGGCACCATTTAGGCCGAGGCCACCCCGATTTACACCGAGGAGTGGGCTGAGAAGGCATTTATGATCCTGCCTGGGGTTTTTTTGTGATTCCAGACTGCCCCGGTGCTCTGATCTCTGATGTTTCTGTGAGTTCTTCCTCCCTCACCAGCACAGCCTTGAACATCTAACACCATGAGCTACTGCAGGAGAGAAGAGACTCTTGGCAGATTTAACCCTTTCCTGGCAACATGAATCTTCCAGGGCTTGGCCCTTCTCTGGGAGAGAAAAGAAAGGGACACAGTGAACATAAAGAAGAAATAGCATGAAGTCAGTGGAGCGAGAATGAAAAGACTGTTGAGACAGAGGGTTGAAGAGTTGGTTGTTCCATTCTTATTGAGCCATATTGAACTCTATATTTAGATTATGCCTTTAAATCATGGAAAGTTACGCATTTGGGGAGATGATTGTTTAGATTTGTGTGTGGATTTGAGCAAAGGTGTTTGTGATGGACTAAGTGATATTAATCCCATAAGATGCTTGAACAGAGATAGAGATGAGAAGCCCTCTGCACCAGTGAAGAAGTGAGAAGATATCTCTGTATCTTGAGGTGAAGAATCCTTTGCCTTTAGAGTTATTAATCTTTAGAAGGTGTCACCCCAGTATGCAAAAGTCTAAGACACATGACCCATAAGCAGCTTGGGAAACTGCTCCTGGGAGGGTCACAAAGGCAGGTTTCTCCGGGCGGTTGTTTTTGTGACAGTTAAAACCCACAAGAGAAATTTTCTAGGTTGTCAGTGGGATCCATGACCCTAAGAGAGACTCTTCCCCTAAAGAATTGATGAAAGACTATTTTCAAATGGTTAAACTGACTGAAAATTACAGGTTTTGTCTCTTTATGTTGTTTTGTAGAAAAGTTTGTGAGGGGAGGGAAGAGTGTTTTTGGAGTTTCAATCTGTTTTGTTTTAATTTTTTTCCCCAACTTTCTTTTTTTCCATTCTTTTAGTGTGTATTAATAAAACTATTTGTTAATTTTTAAAGTGAGCCTGCTTTGCTTTTCTCCTAGTCTCTCTTCCACAGAAAAAGAGTGAGTACTAAGATCAGAATTTAGTGAATGTGAAACCACTGCACCTATATAATCCATCTCCCCCAGGAGCATGGCATTCTTTCTACATGGATTTTGTGGAATAAAGAAGCTCTCCTGGAGACTGGAAAGACCCAGTCTCTCTGCTTTTACGCCTGCATTGCCTGGGGTGGCAAACGTGGCTCTGCTGCTCAGGCAGCCTCCCAAAGAGTCAATCACTCTGCCCTTTGAGAGTGCACAAAGAGCTGATCTCTCTGCACCTGGGAGAGCACAAACAGCAAATCTCCACCTGAGAGTGCCTGTGCCTCCGTTGATCTAGGTGTCATTTTAAAGATGCTTCTAGCGAGGAAGGTTGCAGCACCTTCATGACTGGACCAGACCATGCCACTGGGTGACACGAATATTGACACGTCTTTAACTAGATCCCGTGTCACTGATTACACCCCTCTGGGGTATGGCACTCAGACATTTCTCAATCCATGTCACTGTCCAATCCACAGTTCCTGAGTTTGGCTATGAGGATGTTGTGAGAGTCAGTGCTGAAAGCCTTGCTGAAGCTGAAGTAGACAATATCCACCACTTTCCCCTCATCTATTGAGGTAGCTGTTTCACCGTAGAAGGCAATCAGGCAGGTCAAACATGGCTTACCTTTAGTGAATCCATGCTGAATACTCCTGATCAGCTTCTTGTTTTCCCTGTGAATAGAGATGGTCTCCAGAATGACGTGCTTCATCAGCTTTCCAGGGATTGAAGTGAAGCTGACTGAGGGAACTCCCTGTGTCCTCCTTCTTACCTTTTTTGAAGACCAGGGTGACATTTGCTTTCTTGCAGTCCTCAGGAACCTCTTCTGATCTCCATGGCCTTTCAAACATGATCATGAGCCCTCTGGCTATGATGTCTGCCAGTTTCCTCAGCACTTGGGGATACATCCTGTCAGGGCCCATGAGCTTGTGGATGTCAACTTTGTTTAGGTGTTCTCTAACTCTTTACTTCACCATTGGAAAAAGCCTTTCTTCTAAGATTCTTTTACCCTGGTCTCTTGGGTTGGAAATCACTGAGGGCCGAGTCTTATCAGTGAAGACTGATGCAAACAAGTCATCCAATAAATCTACCTTCTCTCTGTCCTCTATTACCAAGGTCGCCTCTCCATTTAGCAATGAGCCCACATTATCCTTTGTTTTCCTTTTGTTATTGGTGTATTTTTTTGTGGTGTATTTTGCTATCCTTGATGTTCTTGGCCAGATTTAACTCCAGGTGTGCTTTGGACTTTCTAGTCTTACTTCTGCTTACTCTAATAACCTCTCTGTATTCACTAATTCTATATTGTTTGATTTTGTGTAAGTAAGAAATGGTTAATAATTAATAGAGAACGTAGTGTTTAATGCAAATGTACATATGAAGCTTCCTTTTTCTTAAGATAAGAGGCTCCAATCTCAAAGGGCAGATTTGTACCCAGGCTGAAGCTGAATGGGGTGTCTTCTGTATCAACAGTGACTTCCTTTAAAGGTAGCATGGCTTTTCAGCTTGTTTATTCTACTTGATACAAGCCTGAAGGGAGAAGTGGCAGAAGACTGGAAGGTGAAAATCCATACACTGCTCAGAGGCCTCTTCCTGTGTCAGAGCTTTTTAAGGAAGAGACGTGGCTATGACAAACGTAGGAAGCTGATTTAAAACCTGAGAATGACAGGAGCTTCCAGGGAAACCAAGCTATATAATAACCTAGTGATCTCAAGCTTGGCATGATCCTCTCCCACAGCAGGGTCTGTAGCATATACAAAGCAGGTTTCAAACATCTTCACTGGTTTTTCTGCTTGCTGAATGTCCTTTAAGTATGGGTTTGTATGCCCATGGGTCCATGCAGTAAGATGGTACTGAGAAAGGGTAGTAAAGAGAGGGGAGAAGTCATCTCCCATATTACAGCTACCTTGAAAGTATATTTGCCTTCTGAATCTCTGGAGGTGTTTACTGTTTCAAAAAAAATCATCTTCTTTATTATCAGCTATGTTACCATGAGCCTGAAAGAAATCTTGCACTGATATTGCAGTTGGTGCAGAAAAGTGTGGTAAGTAAGCTTTTGTTTGGCTGCTGTCACTAGTTCTGGTTTTCCCATTAATTTCAGGGACTGTGCTGGCATTCCACTGATATACTACCATGGATATGAATTCCATGTGCGCACTGTCTTGGCAGGGTTTGTTTGTTTGTTTCTGTTTTGATGGTTTGTTTGTCTTGGAGATTATTTTCGGGCAGGGCTCACCCTGTCCTCACCCTGTCCAAAGTAAAGACAAACCATAGCCTTACTGCCACAGTACAAGGACCTCATTTGAAGAGTCCTCCTCTGCCAGAATAAGCAGCAGAAATCTGACAGCAGAAACTTCCTCAGTTTTCTGAGTTTATTTTAATTTAATTAATTAATTTTTTTATTATTATCCAAGCTTGAAGATATGAATTTCCTACCATATGTAATCAATGGACAATAAATTTAAATGCTGTATGCTCATGTCTGTGCAACTTGCATACATATCCTGAATCACAACATGAATCATGATTTTTTTTTTGTACTTTCTCTATTGAAAGACCATTTATAAACACAGCAGCATCAATTACATGGAGTGAACTTTTTTTCTATGTATCCAATGCTCTGAACATGCAAAACATTGAAATATTACAGGTGTTCCATTCTTTATGCTATCTTCTTTATGAGCATGTGTCCTATTTCAAATGCAAGTGTTCACTACACAAGGCTGTTAAAACACCCAGCCCTGTCAGCAGCTCTGCATATGTAACTTAGCAATTCTTCATGCCTTTGCAGTTACAGGGTTAGGAACCAGGATGAAAGTAAACCTTTCTGTGTTAGTAAGAAAGGAGTCCTTGGAAGGCCTCTTCTGGGACCTTTAACCTTGAGAATTAGGAGGACTGCATGTAAAGTAAGTGGCTCTGTTATCTCCATATCAAGGCTGGGGAGCTGAGGTGAAGGCAGTGTAACTTTAGTTCACTGTTTTGTGCACAGAGTTATTCCATGACTGGATCTGCTGCTATTAAATCTTGCTTTTTCATTCAGTGTGAAAGGATATGTTTCTGATTTCAGGAATGTGCACTTCTCTACCTTACGCTGCAGGGCTGTAGTGGTTTGACAGTTATGAAGAAGATTGTTCTGGGAGGTGTTGGAAAGCACCTGATGAACAACACAGTCATCAGTCACAACCAGCATGGCTTCATGAGGGGAAGGTCCTGCTTATCACAGAATCACAGAACTTTTTTAGGTTGGAAGAGACCTTCAAGATCATCGAGTCCAACCCATCTCTAATACCTCAACTAGACCATGACACCAAGTGCCACATCCAGTCTTTTTTTAAACACTTCTAGGGATGGTGACTCTACCACCTCCCCGGGCAAGCCATTCCAGTACTTTATCAACATTTCAGTGAAAAACTTTTTCCTAATATCCAGCCTATATCTCCCTTGGCACAGCTTGAGACTATGTCTTCTTGTTCTGTCCGTTGCTGCCTGGAGAAAGAGACCAACCCCCAGCTGACCACAGCCACCCTTCAGGAAGTTGTAGAGAGTGATAAGGTCACCTCTGAGTCTCCTTTTCTCCAGGCTAAACAATCCCAGCTCCCTCAGTCATTCCTCACAGGGTTTGTGTTCCAAGCCCCTCACCAGCCTTGTTGTCCTCTTCTGGATGTCCTCATCTGAACGTCCTTCCTAAACTGAGGGGCCCAGAACTGGACACAGCACTCAAGGTGTGGTCTGACCAGTGCCGAGTACAGGGGAAGAATGACCTCCCTGCTCCTGCTGGCCACACCATTCCTGATCCAGGCCAGGATGCCATTGGCCCTCTTGGCCACCTGGGCACACTGCTGGCTCATGGTCAGCTGCTGGCACCAGCACCCCCAGGTCCCTTTCCTCCTGGGCACTGTCCAGCCACACCGTCCCCAGCCTATAACGCTGCAGGGGGTTATTGTGGCCAAAGTGCAGCACTCAGCACTTGGACTTATTAAACTTCATCTTACTAGACTCTGCCCATCCATCCAACTAGTCCAGATCTCTCTACAGAGCCTTCCTACCTTCCAACAGATTGACACACGTTCCCAGCTTAGTGTCATCTGCAAATTTACTAATGAGAGGTTCAGTACCCTCATCTATGTTATCAGTAAAGATATTGAACAGAACTGGCCCCAGCACAGACCCCTGAGGGACACCACTGATGACTGGTCGCCAGCTGGATGCAGCAGCATTCCCCACCACCCTCTGGGCTCAGCCATCCAGCCAGTTCCTAACCCAGCAAAGAGTGTTCCTGTCCAAGCCATGGGCTGCCAGCTTATTTAGGAGTATGCTGTGGGAGACAGTGTTGAAGGCCATGCTGAAGTCCAAATAGACAACATCCACAGCCCTTCTTGCATCCCCCAAGTGGGTCACCTGGTTATAAAAGGTGATCAGGTTGGTCAAACATGACCTGTCCCTCCTAAACCGTGCTGGCTGGGTCTGATACCCTGGCCATCCTGTAAGTTCTGTGTGATGGCACTTAATAGAAACTGTTCCATTATTTTGCCAGGTACTGAGGTCAGGCTGACTGGTCTATAATTATCAGGATCCTCCTTTGCACCCTTTTTGTCAATGGGTGTCACATTGGCCAGCTTCCAGTTGTCCAGAACCTCACCAGTGAGCCAGGACTGTTGGTAAATGATGGAGAGTGGCTCAGCAAGCTCATCTGCCAGCTCTCTCATCACCCTGGGATGGATCCCGTCTGGGCCCATAGATTTACGGATATCCAGGCATTTCAGTAGTTCTCTGACTGCCACCTCTTGGGTAATGAGGGGACCATTCTGCTCCCTGACACCATGTCCCAGCCCAGGAGGGCAGTTGTCTTGAAGGCAAGTCGTCTCCTCACTAAAAACTGAGACAAAGTAGTCATTAAGCACTTCTGCCTCCTCCTCATCTGCAGATATTAATTCCCTCCCTTGTCCAGTAAAGAACAAAGGTTGGTCTTACCCTTCCTTTTAGCATTAATATATTTGTAAAAACGTTTTTTTATTATCCTTTACAGAAGTTGCCATTCTAAGTTCAAACTGAGCTTTGGCCCCCCTAATTTTTTTCTTACATGCTTTAGCAGCTCCCTTAAATACTTCCTGAGAGACCTGACCCCCCTTCCAAAGCTGATACATCCTCTTTTTATTCCTAAATTCCTCCAAAACCTCCTTGCTCATCCAGGCTGGACCTGATTTCAAACCTGATTTCCGTTCATGAAAAGGTAACCTACCTGGTTGATCTAGGAAAGCCAGCTGATGATATCTTTATGGATTTTAGCAGAGCTTTTGATACTGTCTTTCACAGAGACCTTTGAGACAAAAAGTCCAGTCCCCAGCTGGATAAACACATCCTATGATGGGTGACCAGCTGGCTACTGTAGTGGATGGGGTGACATCAGACTGGTGACCTGCCTGGAACCTGATGGGGTTCCACAGGGCTCCATCCTCTGCTCTGAGCTCTCTTCAACATCTTCATAAATGACTTGCATGCAGGACTGGAAGAAACACTGAATAAGCTCAGAGATGCAAAACTGGGATGACCTGTTGACTCCCTCAAAGATGACAACGCTTTCACAAATTAGAGAAATGGGCAATCACCAACAGTATGAAGCCAAACAAGGGGGAGTGCTGGACTCTACACCTGGGATGGGGCAACCCTGGCTGAACAGACAGACTGGGGAATGAGAGGCTGAAAAGCAACCCCATGGAAACATCCTGGGACTCCTGGTCAATGGTGAGTTGAACACAAGCCAGCAGTGCCCTGGCAGCCAGGAGGACCAACCCTGTCCTGGGGGCATCAGGAACAGCATCACCAGCTGGGCAAGGGAGGGGATTGTCCTGCTCTGCTCTGCACTGGGGCAGCCTCACCTCGAGTGCTGGGGACAGTTTTGGGTGCCACAATAAAAAAAGATTTTAAACAGTTAGAGAGCATCCAAAGGAAAACTACAAGCATGGTAAAGGGTCTGGAAAGGAAGGTGTTGAGGAGAGGAGACCAAGGGCAGAACCCATTGCAGTCTACAACTTTCTCATGAGGGGAAGAGGAGGGGCAGACACTGATCTCCTCTCTGTGGTGACCAGTGACAGGGCCTGAGGGAATGGCCTGAAGTTGTGTCAGGGGATATTTAGGCTGGATATCAGAAAAAGTTCTTTACCCAGAGGGTGGTTGGGGATTGAAGCAGGCTTCCAAGGAGAGAAGTCACAGCTCTAAGCCTGACAGAGTTCAAGAAGCATTTGGACAATGATCCCAGGCAGCTTCCTGGTGTGACTTTTCAGGATGGCTCTGTGCAGGGTCAGGAGCTGGACTTTGGGGATCCTTGTGGGTCCTTTCCAACTCAGGATATTCTGCATTTCTGTGCTTCTGTGACTCTATGTGCTCTTTACAATAGAGAGCTAATAGCTGGACATTTGAGAACAAGATGGTTTTTTAGGGCTTCCAACATCACAGATTAATTGAACAATATGTTCAGCAGTTTTCTGATAGAACTGAAAACAAATACAAAGTATTTTGTTGCTGTTGTGAATCATACTAGACTTGACTGATTTTTTTTTTCTTAAATGAGAACAGGCTTATCACTTTACTCTGTCAATGAAACACTTCCTGCTCAACAATTCCATCTGTTACAGCAACACAGCGTACACCATTTCTATTAGCTGCGTTGACTAAATAGGTTTTTAAGATCTTCAATCCTGCCCACTCTTGGGGAAAACAAAAAGTACCTATCACAACACATATTATTTTTGACTGTTGTCATATACTTTTTCTGCCAATGTGTATAGTCAATATTTCTTTCAGTGGAGAAAATTCATATGTGATGACTTCTAAAGCCTGCCATCAAAAGTTCATAGTTCTGCTCTATAAATGTAAAGCCTTAATTAACTTTACAACATTTTTATTTTTGATTGTTATCTTCAATAATTGGTTGTATTGGCTTTTGGTCTTCCATTTCATTGATTGCAGCTCCAGTCTTGGTGGATATGAGGAACACCAGGGACTGGGAAGGCATTTAAGACAGGCAGAAGGATATAGACATTTCTGGAAATGGAGGCAAGTGAAGCATGAGGATAGATTGTAAAACCCAACTGATCCTGTTGATCTTGTTCCCAGTTACTGTCTCTCTCTTTCCCATACAAGCAGACTGTACTAGATCAACAGAAGCCAAAAACCTAGTTATGTATCACAATTCATTTTAATTTGTAGCTAAGATCTAACAAAAAAAAAAAAAAAAAATCAAAACATTTTTGGCTTAGATGTCCACCATCATTTGGCATTTGAAGTGAGGAGCAATGACTCTCTTTCTCTGCCTGAATTAAATGGTTATTTTCTAATGCTGTTCATTACAACATAACTTGGTGTTGCTTGTCTGCTTTCTCAAGGGTTTTTCTGATGCAAAGCACAGACTGGTGAAATATAGGTCAAATACAGTCTGAAATGTTAAAAATTAAACTCTTATGTATTGTTAATTCAGATTGTGCTATCCCCTGAACAAGCAGAGCAGGAGGCAGACAGTTTACTGCCTAAAAATTTGGGATGGGGAGACAAACAAATAGAAGAGCAGAACACCACAGCAGAGGCAAATATTATCCCATTTATGTGATTTTTAAAATTGTACATTAATTTTGTATTTCTAAGTTAAAGTCTGGTTAGGGAAGGTTAGCCAGTGATTATAAAAGAAGGCTGGGAATGCCAGTTTGAAAACATCACATGCTTTGAACACTGTTTTTCAGCATGAGCCTCAAAGAATTATCTGTAACTGAAATGCAAATATACATTACCCTTTTCTTTCTGCATTGTTCACTTCTGTTGCTGATAGCAGTGAGGTAAATGTAGCTTTCTATTCACAAGGTGGCTGAGAAACCTCTGTGCCTTGTCACCAGGTGTCCCCTGTGCAACATGATCCTTTGAAACTCAATAAAAGTCTCCAATAATGCTTTTTTTTTTTCCTTGCAGAATCCCATTTCTTAAATCAAGACACATTCTCCCTGTGATTTGTTTTCATTTATTTACAGGTTGAAATGCAAGCATCCACACTTAATACTCGAATTGCATCTTTGTTGTCGCAGTCACAGACAACATCACATAGCCATCATGGTAACACACTAGGTGTTTTGTTCATGCTTGCTGTCAAACTTTCGCATTACTTGATTAGAGAGGAGTGTCCTTCCCAGAAGAGACAGCTGAACATCCACACAGCATTAGCCAGCTGTATTTGAAGATGGAATCAGGAATAGAATGAGCTTCCAAAAGAACAATCCTACTATGGAAGAGAGCCATAAAATGATTTAGAGTAGTGAAACAGCAAAGAGGAAGCACTGTGGGTTTCCTATGATAACTAATACTTTGTCCTTTCCTCTGACTCATGGTATCTTGTAATTTTTTAGCTTTTCCTTCTAAAACATTTGAAAGGACAAAATGAACTGAATGTCTATGATCAAAATAGTGTGTTAAGGGTAGAAGTTTTTTTGTTTCATGTTTTTTCTTTTCCTTTGGTTGTTATGTGGGGTTTTTTTTGTTTGCCCCTTTTTTTTTTTTTTTTTTTTAAATATACTCAGAAGCTGCAATTCTCATTGGTTCATATCCTCAGGAGTAAATCAGTAAGATGTTAAAATTAATGTCAGTATCTCCATGGGAAGAAAAGGGATCTCACCAGTCCAAATTACCATCTTTCCTGGCTCTTCAGAAACTGAAGAAGAACATCTGAATTGGAGAAAATCTGCTATCAACTGTGCTGCTTTTTTTTTTCCTCAAGAAGATAGGTTATGAGTTGAGACTTGTTTTGGCAGTAGAATTACTGCTCTTTGCCAAAAGTCAAAGAGGGAATAGAAAATGGGGAAAACCCTGACTGCCATCGAAACCTCTGGGGTGTCATAAATATACAGTATTTTGGGTGCATTCCTTACATATCCTCCCAGAATGTGAACATGATTTGCAGCTCTTCACGTACAAACCTTCTTTTCTGGTTGCTAAAGATTCCATCATTGCCATCATTGTTGCTTCTTCCTGAAGGACAGAACAGTGTCAGAGATTTGAAAAGTATGTTCCAAAGTAGAATTGAATGCTGTAAAAGTGCAATTTTGGGGGGCTTTCTCTCACCTTCAGTGCTAGGTTTCTACCTCAGGACCTTTTTTTGTTTTGGTCACAACTTAGATCTCCGGCTTGTGACAAATATTCTCTGCTCTGCAGAGGATCAAGCAGGTAAATGCAGACAGCATTTGCAGGTGGTCTGCACAATGGTACTGTTCACTAACTGAAGTAAAAGCAGTTGAGTTTACCAGTGCTGAGACCGTGGTGCAATAGGATGTCACCAGCCTTGGTTACAGTGCAAGTGTTTTACAACATAAGGAAGACTTAATTCCTTAAGTAGATCTCCATTAATGACACAAAATCAAAGAGACCCAAGGAGGTTTGGAGCTTGAATATATCTAGAAATAGTATGTCTGGGATTTTTCCCACTCAAGTTGAGATACCATTTGAAGGACATATCAGGAAGGAATCAAGCATTATTAGTAAATGTAATGTTTCATTTGATTTTTTATATATATTTTTAATTAGTTCTCTTTTAAATGCATGTAAATTACTCCAGCTGCATTTGATTTCCTGCTGATGTTGATGGAGTTGATTTTGATTTTAAGAGGATTTTTGTCAGTAGTCAAATATAGTTTAGTGTAGCAATTAATGTCTCTGTAGCAGTAGTACTGCATTTGTGCTCCTCTGAAACTATCCCTACAATGCTCAGCATTGTACAGAAATAAATTGCACTTAAATGGCCTTTACAGGAAAGTTTGCCTTTCCTATATATATGGCACATCATTGTCAGGTTGCTGAAGTGATTAAAGGCAATGCGAGTGTCTTCAAACCCTGTGCATTGGCAAGGAAGTATTGTGTTATACTGGAACATTTTTGAAAGCAAAGATAAAACAAGTTACGAATTTTTTATCTATTTGTATAACTGACTGTGTTAAATGATCGTTTGCAGTTAAGGAAATATATTTAGGTTTAGTATATGCCAAAAATATTCACAGTATTTGATTTTCTCAGGAAGTTAATATTCCTGGGATGCATTTCTTAGTGTTGAATGGATTGCCCTTGACTTCTGGGGAATTATCTATTCATGGACTATGTTTGGGAAGCTTTTTCTTTCAGTTCTCCAGAGTCTGCAACTGATTTAATCCCTAGTTTGCTTCTTGAAAATAGATTCAAGTACTCACTGTTCATTGTCAACAGGCAGCACATTTCTGTGTTTTAGTGTTCATAGTATGGTATCTAGTGATATCTGTTATCACAGATCTCTGAAGCCTTTTCTATAAAGATCATCTGGTGCATGGCAGCATAATACATTGCCCAGTAATAATGGGAAAAAAACCCAATTAATCTGCACCCCCTTTGAAGCACCACTTAATTTCTTCGCAGTAGTGGTTTCCTCACACGCCTGGGTGAGTTTGAATGAGAGTGTACCGCAGTCACTCCAGGACACAGAGCCCATTCTCAAGTCTTCTGTTTCTGAGCCAGGCTGTGCATGCCCTGTACTGGTCAGGTACTGCATTGTGGCAGCTACACACATGGCCCAAGATCAGAAACCTGACTGCATGACCTCACTGCTGTTCAGATACCAATTTCTCCTCCAAAGAAAGGCCTGTCCGGGAAAAACTCTCAGATTTATCTGTCTGCATGCTTGTAGCAGTTTTTTTGCTTGCAGAGGAATTGTCATTAAAAGGACCAGCCTTTAAGGCTTCCTTGTAGTGGGTCAGAAGCTTGACCAGGACATGCCGGCATCATTAATGAGACATGGACTGGACCTTATTCATAGTTCAGCACTTTGTGTCCTTTTGCTTCAGCAGGGTTCCAGCTCTATAAGTTCTATAAGTTCTCTGCCCCTGACTGCCAAAAAGGAACTGTACAAAATAGCCCTTGAGATATCTACCTTAGCCAGAGTGCATTGGTGGTGGGTTCTGGTTTGGCCTGAGCACCAAAGGAAAGACCAAGTCCCCATTACAGAAATTCATTCACAAGTAGGTTTTGAGTCTAGGAGGTCCTCCTTTGCTCTGGGTACTCACTTCACTGGGGTTGAAGGCACAAAGTTATTTCAGTGGGGCTCAGGCCAGGGACTGCACCAGTGGCAGTGGTACAGAAAAATCAGATCTTACTTTGACAATAGAACTAGAATAATGATAATGAAGAATTGATATTGCTACAGAAATTCAATTAATACAATGACAGTGGTATTTGATGTTTCTGTGAGGTCTGGCCATTGTTTTCTTTAACAGATTAAACAGCGCTGAGCACTGGAACCTCATCTTCTACATTAAGTTGTTTGAATGGTCCCTGGTGTGACTCTTACCTTGGTTATATCTCCCCCACTCTGGGTGGCTTGGCAGTTAGTACAAGAACAAGCTAACTCTAGAGGTGGTTTGGTGGCAATAGGAGTTTGATAGCAACATGTTGGTGCCATGATTTATTAGGTGGCCTCAGCTTAGAGCATGGAACTTTTAACTGCTCTTAGAGATGTAGTGCATGGATCTAGCTGTGGTACATCAGAGGAATTTCTGATGGAGCCATTGTCTCAGGCCTGGAACAGGCAGGCAGGGGACTTTTGAGTACCAGGGATGTGATGGTGAGGAAGATTTAAAGTGTCTGTGTCTTTGATTTATTGTGACGTTTATTTGTGTGTGTCTCAGTAGATAAATACACGGACCAGTATGTAATATAAAATTGTTAAAAGTTACTTTGAATGTCATATGTATGTAGATATATGAATAGTTTTAAATAACATTTTTCCCCTTTTAGATTTGTACTCCCCAGAATTCCCAGTTAAGAAAGTAGAATTGTAGTTAACATGTATTTTTATTTCAATTGTCCAAAGCCAAAACTAACTGAGTAGAGGAAGTCTTAATGGCCCTGGAGGGAGTCCTAGATTATTGTTTTATTTGTATTAGAATATAATTTTTGTTGCAGCCATGGAGTCCACAAACTGCTGCACAAATATGGGTAGCCTTGTGCAACCATGGATATGCTCAGTGTATCGAGGTGGGAACATTTCACAAATGATCTCTGGGGGAGATTGAACCGGAAATTCAAGGGGTCAGGGACTTAATTCTCTTTTATCTTAGCCCTTCTACCAGTTATTGAGAATTAAGAGATGGTGACACACTAAAACCATTTTGCACCACAACCCATTCTGAGTTGAGTTTATTACTGAGATGGGGAGCTCATTAGTTGGACTGAGTACCCAGGAGCGTAACACTATGGTAGTAGAGGTGGAAATGGGAACAGGCTACTTGTGATCAGACTTGCAGTGGTTGGGATGCAGCTATTTGACATGAGAATGTCCATCTCTTAAAAATGTTATGCATCCCCTGTGTCTCCTTTAAGTCTGAAGTACCTGTATTGGCTGAACTGCCCTGGTAATCCTCAGACCATATGTGTTCTGCTGTAAATTAGTTGCTGCCATGAAAATGAGAATTTTGCTTGACCTGTGTTTTAAATCATGAAAGGATCACACAGACCCCAAACTATGTTTTGGAAAGTTATAATCCAAGATCTTTTATTTTCAAAACAGCTGCTTAATCCTCCATGGGATGATCACAAATCACCAATACATTAGTCACCACAGTTTTAGAAGGTCTATTTATGCAGTAGTTTGATGCCAGGTTGAAAATCCAGATCCTCTCATTCACAGAAGTTCCTTCATTCAGAGATACCTTGATATCTGTCTCCCACTGATCCCATCATTTGCCGTGAATGTAGCCCCAGCCTTTTTGTTGAAAGGAACAATCTTGTGATGTGTAAACTTCTCTCTGTCTGAATACCAGGGTGTGTCTTGATTTACAGTTTTTAGTTTTCTTTGTGTTAGTACTGACTTTCAGTCCTATCCACAACAGCTGTATGGCAGATTGGTTAGATACCATTTCAGCTATAGCATCATTGGTTGTGAATTATTACACCCTCCTTAATCTGTGTCGTTTCATTTTTCTGAAAATCATAATATATGAGTTATTCTCTATTTTAAATAATTAAAGGAACACACAGACCCCAAACTATGTTTTGGCAAGTTATAATACTCCAGTTCAAGTTGTGCATCTAACTGTGTTGAGAAATTATGTGTGGCTTCATGTTCTCCCCTAAGAGCTACACAGAAGTGAGGCATTCAGGCTTAGGCAGTAGTTAGGCTCCCTCTATAGTCACTAGCAGATAGTTTCCTTTGAAGGAGATAATTATCTTTTGGATCCATCTCTTTAGCTACCAAGGTGAGTTGCCTGTATGACTACCACAGATTAAACAGAGGAAAAAGAGACATCTAACTAAGTCCAGTAGCTCCAAAACATACAATATTAAGATATTAACCAAAACTTACAGCTGGAAAATCCTAAGCGATGCTTGATACTCTTAACTCCTTCGGGATAGGAGGCAAAAATACCTTTCTCTTATATATCTGAATTCCTTTTAGATATGCTGAAAAAGTGTGTGGGTTTTTTTGTTGTTGTTGTTGTTTTTGTTTGGGTTTTTTTTTGTTTTTTTGGGTATTGTTGTTTTTTGTTGTTGTTGTTGGGGTTTTTTTCTAATTTTCATTTTTCAGATGGCATTGATGATAGTCAATAACAGAAGAATTTTGATTTGGCTGAAGTCTGGTGACAAGTTTGTGAGCAGTTAAGCTGTGGCCCAGATCTCCCTCCAACTCTTTTGGTCAGTAGGACAGTCACCTCAGTCTGTGGATTTCCATGAATGATTCAATGATTTGATGATAGTCTGAATATTGAATTTCCCAGATGTGGTAAGATGCTGAAAAAAAACCCCCACAACCCCCCCCGCCCCACACACAAAAAAGACAAAACAAAAAACCACAAAAAACCCCAAACAACCAACAAACACCACCCACAAACAAACAACAAAAAAAACCCCAAACCACAAATTCCTAGCAGGGTCTTTAAATATGGAACTGATGGAACGGATGGGAAGGGAATTGCATTTCCAGAAGGGAGGCAGAATGTGAACATCTAATGCACAGATGCCACCTTTTGTTATCTCTAATATAAAGTTCCTTCTATAAAATAAAGCCAGAGCATATACTTAATTTATCAGCCTGTTTATAGGCATATTTGGTCAGTATGGGCATACTATGGCTTTGGACATAGTTTGAGTTTTCTTTTTTTAATTTGGATTATCTTAGTATATCTGCTCTTGTTGTTTGGTTAGTTCTAGTTGTGTAAGTAGTAAATTAATTTCTTTTGTCACTTCTGACTCGCACCTGCTCCTTTTGAATTCTTTCCTTCTTCATCAGCATCTCTCTTTGGCCTTAGTCTAAAATCCTTAATTTATACAGTATTTGACAGAACATTTCCAGAAGTCTGTTACCATATTCTTCCTCTCCAATGAACTCAGTAGTCGTTTGTTCAGCATGTATAGAATAAACACTAAAAGATGTTGAATATAAAGGCTCCCTGGCTTCTGGAACAAATCCATATCTGTGTATTTAATCAGAGCCATCTTTCTCACTCCAGGCTGGTAAAAACTGAATTGCCATAGAACTCAGTACAGACTGATTTTGCAGGTGCATCTTTTGTAGCTGTGCTTGTAAATCTGGCTTCTGGGATATTTGGAAGGCAGTCTCAAGCACCCCTAAAGAAGGAATATATTATGAAGAACAGAGATAAATACAAATATTAAAGTTACCATGAACTGTTTATAAACAACAATATTTGATAGCATTTGTGAGAAATTTTATGTGTGTCTATGCAGTACAAACTTCAGATTTTAAAATTGATATTTTGGGGGGGGGAAAATGGAAATAAATTTATGTAATCTTTTTAAGTATTCTGAGAACTGGTGTCTAATATTTACTTTCTTGGAATGAGAACATATTCAACTCTGGCCATGTCAAAACATAAAATTTTTCTTTTGTTAATTCATCTCTTCCACCAACATTGCTTACACGGCAGTGATGGACATATATGCACCAACTTTAAACCTTTACCAAAGGGCTAGGTGAATCCAGAGAACCATTTTGTCCAGACTGAGTTTTTTTTGCCAGTTATAGCTGAGTTGTAAATTCAAGTCAAACTTGAGAATAGTTTTATGAAATGCAGTTAGTCCAGTGAAAGATAGATGAGAGCAGAGAGGAGATTGTTTTTTAAGGAATAGAGTTGATGCCCAACAATATGTGTTTGCAGCCCAGAAAGCCAGATGAATTCTTGGCTGCATCCAAAGCAGTGTGACCACTAGGAAGGTGATCCTACCCCTCTGCTTTTCTCTGGTGAGATTCCACCTGGAGCATTGCATCCAGCTCTGGGGTCCCTAGCACTAGAAGGACACGGGGGAGCCACTAGCACAGTTGCCAAGAGAAGTAGCAGATGAAGTGTTCAAGGCCAGGTTGGGTGGGTCATTTAGCAACCTGGTCTAGTGGAAGTTGTCCCTGCTCGTGGCAGGGAGGTTGAAACAAGATGACCTTTATGTTCCTTCCAACCCAAATTATTCTTTGATCCTATGACAAAACAGCTAAAATCATTCCCCAGTAACCAAACTGGAAATGATGTCCTCTACTTTTAGGATTTACAGAAGTTAGTCTGTCTTGACCTGAGAACACTTTTGACTAAAGTGGTTAATCTTTTCAGTTTCCACAGCCAACTGTACACAGCCTTGTGGTTTGAACCACAGTCAGCACCTTTGACACTCCTGCCTGAGTGACCAGTTCCTCCTTAATAGGATGAGTGTTATCCAAATTCAATCCTATTCCTTTAGGTCCTGTAGCAAGCTTGACCGTGTGAACATATGTGTAAACATAGATGTTTGTACGCATCTGCGTTTAGCGAAGATATCTTTTAAATTCCCTGCAGAAATAGAAGTCAGCCTTGGTTTTAAATATTGCAAGCTTAAGCCCTCTTCCCCCTTTCACATCCCCTCCCTGTGAAAAAACCTGTGCATTTCTACATTACATCAGCATTTAGGATTCCTAGAATAATGAATAACAATTGTACCAGATTTTCTAAGTGCAGTTCATGCCAAATTCGTGCAATAATTAGAAATGCAAGCCCACATCGTTTTGTCTTTCTAATATGAAAAAAATGAAAATTCATGGGAGAAAAGTGCCTGCTCTTTTTGCAAAAAAAGTTCAAAACCCTATCCTCCAAGAGCCCAATCTTGCAGAATTTTTAAGCACTTAATTAATCTCAGGCATGTGAATAAATCAATTGATTTTGGAAACCCAATAGGTGAACTTGCTTTAAGGTTTTCCTAGAGGGAGCATCAGGGATCTGCAAGACAGAACTCTTTCTATTCCTCTTGATAGAATTTTTAGAAAACAGCTTACCAAGTTCTACTCACTTCATTCTGCATGTGAAAGTCCATGCAGAATAGGCACAAATTTGCAGATACTTTAGCTACAGAGGAGGTATGATGAAGATGCAGAGAAACCTGTTATTTTTATGGGATGTAATATTCTTTCAAAGTATTGAAACAAAACCCCTTGCTGGGTATAGGATCAATTACTTGAGACATGGTAGTTTGTCCAGTCTGGAGGTGTGGATACCCTTGAATAGCCTTTGACAGCACACGCAGCTGTTCTTCGAACAAGCAGAGAAGTGTGTCAGAGGCCTTCGTTTTTGTCATGTTGGGCTTCCTCTGAGACACCTTTTATGGGCTTCTGAGTCAGTGGTGCTCCTGCTCTCTATATGGTGTGGTGATGTGATGATGCACTTGGGCCTCCTAAGGCACTCTCCCAGGAAGAAACTACATTTGTGGCTATCAGTTTGTGGGTAGCAGAAGCAAAGACAAAATAACAGCCTAATGAATTATCCTGTGAGAAAACTCACAGTTGTGACTTTTTAAATATATCTATAGCTAATGAGAAGGAAAGAAACAATATATAAGAATCAAAAAAGGTGGGTATAGAATGTGTCAAATATGATAAGCCCTGATGTAGGAAGCAGTTTTAATTTATTTCGTTTTAATTTGTTGACATAACTCCACTGTGTTAGTTTCTATCAGAATACTGGTCAGCATAAAATCATAACACAGATTCTTTAGTTGTTTTGGAGTTTCGTCGTTTTGTTTCCTTTTCAAATTTTTTTTTTAAATGTATGTGTCCTTCAATCAGTCCCTGAAGCCAAATGAAATATCAAATTCATAAGAACAATTTATGACATTCAAAGAAATGCTGTCAAAAGATTAATTCACTCCTTACTGCTTTCCTGAAGCAGAAAATAAGTATCAAATAGCGGACAGAAAAGGATCTCCTTTAAAAAGACTGATGTTGCCAGTTTTGGGGAAAAAAAAGTAAAAGAGTAAATCACACGGAAGGTTTTTAGTGTTCTGCCTTTTCAGTAAGGTCATGCAGTGTATTTTCTAACAATGGGCTGGTACTGTGCCAACCCAGTCTCATGGCTTTATTTCTCCATACATGTTTTATAGGTATCTGAGCAATACAGTCCTACTGACCATGTAGTCGTGAGTCTCATCCAAAAAGCTCCAAACACATTATGGAGTTATGTAAATCAGGTGTAATATATTGCAGCTCAACCTAAAGCATGAAAGTAATCTGTATCCTGTTGTTCAGCCCTGTATTACAGACTTAGTTCAAATGAACTGCTGTTTATACATAATGTGCTAGGAAAGTACTACTACAAATGTCTTTTACACTACATCAAATCAAAACATGTTGGAGTTCAGTACCATATTGCCAGATTAAGATGCTATTTAATCATATTATAGAATATTGATAGATAATGTAATGAAGAAGAGACCAAATCTTGGTGGTCTCACTTCAGAATGCTGCTTACAAATGAAGCTTTATGTAGGTGACTCCCAGATACGGATCTAGTGTTTCTACGTGATAAAAAATGCACCTTAAATTAAGATTTGTTTGAGAAGGCAATATTAAAATTAAATGACGGCAAATGGCAGCTGCCTGTGTTTCACACAAAGGAATTGTAGTAACATAACCTTCCTATAGGAAAAACATATAATATACCTCAGAGAAATAAGCAAGAGAAATCTGAAGTGAAAGCAAAATTCCATGAATAGCCCTTTCAGTCAGAGATTACAACAGAACGTCAGCTGGCTTAATGGGGCAGGTCATCTACCTCTTCCAGTAAACATCTTAATTCAATTTGTTGTCTACAGACAAGCATTCTTGTTTGGGGGTCACTACAGGAAACTGGAAAATCTACCTGAATTGAATTCCTATTACTTAATTATATGGTTCTGGAAGGTGCATTTTTCTAAGTGAATATGTAGACTTCAGTGCATAGCTGTCACATAAATCACCTCAAGCACATATGAGGAATGATTTAAAAGCCTCTAATACCCTTCCCTCATAGCCTAATGTTAGACTTCCTGGCTAGAATGTGGAAAGTATTGAACAATGCCTCTGCAACTATGAGTTGCGCTTTAAAAATTGGTGGGGATGAGTTATGTTTTTCTACTTCTTTATCCTTTTTTTTTTTCCTTTTTTTTTTTTTTTAGATTTCCTGAACATATCCAAGTGAAAGAATTTTGCTATAGCAAACAAGAATTTTAAACAGTATATTTTGAATTGCCCAGTGAGTAATAGTACTGGGTTCAAATGTTTCCCTTCTGGCTGACATTTGCAATTTATTTACTCAGCTGATTTTCAGCCTTCTGTCTCTCAGCAACTTGTTCAAAGCCACCTATTTTCCACCAAGAATTTGTCCCTTTTTCCCTATTCTTGCCAGTCCTGCTCCTGGCCTTTGGCTCTCGTCTGTTCAGGTCAAAACATACGCTACAAGGATATTGGATGGTAAAGCTGGAAGTACACAAATGGTAAGGTGTAGCATGGGGATTATTTCTGCTTGTCTTTTAGATTGCTCTGATGGTACCCTGAATGTCACCTTGCTCTCAAGCAATATGGATGTGAAATGTGTTGGATAACCAGTAATATAAACATAAGAAAGCATCCAGTTGCCATGGCAGGTCTAAGGCCATTCCTTCGGTGCCTGATGGTTATTTAAAAGTTGTCCATAACATGGGCAATCCCATCATAGGTAACGCTGTGAACTAGAACCATTAAAAAACCCCTTTTCTCCACCTCTTCTTCACATTGCCTCTTACTCAGAGCTCTCCCCAAACAACCTGCCTTAGAATGGGTCCTGATGATCCATTTTGTCTCTTTAGTAGCAGTGGATAATTTCTTAATTGTCTGGACAACAGAAGCAGAACCTGAATCCTGTATTTGCAGAGCAGAACAGCTCAGCTGAAGGGCACAGCAATTGCCTGGTGATGAGTAGTCTGAGGTGTGTGCTGGAGTCAGACTGGCAGTTGCTCTCCGACAGCTGAGCAGATCAGCTGAACAAATTGAAAAAAATCAAAGCTCTGGGAGGAGGCTATAAATTTGGGGCCTACTATCAGATGTGTGGGTTGATTAATTTTCACATGGCTGCTCAGGGAGTGGTGGGAGGCTGCTGATTTTTTTTGGTCTGTTTGGAAAGCTGAAGATGTAGTTTGTGTTTGCTTGGTGAGTCTTATGCCAAGCAGCTGTTACCACTCTCTTCAAGCTGGAGTATCCAGGTAGGTGTTTGGAGCCCTGTTCTAGGAAGAGAAAGTTGAAAAGAACTTGTTGGGCTGTCTAAGACTTCAGGTGCTGTTTTAGGTGGAATTCCTAAGCTCCCTGAAGCCAGAGTTTTATGCAGGGAGATTTTCTGCTCTTTTGCTTCTCTCATTGGAAAGATACTTAAATTTTTAAGGGTATGAGAGCAGAAGAAGGCATGTCCATGTGCTTGTGTAAATGTCAGTTTCTACTGCTGCAAAGGTGTTGAAGTAGCACTGTCAAATGACAAGATTGCTCAAAAGAAGCAAAATTAGAGTGGAAACGTTTGCTATAAATATTTTGCTTATTAAGTTGTATTGCTCTTTTTGTGAGTGTAATGCAACTCTTCTGGCTACTTCTATATAGGGATTTGAATATCATACCTCTAAAGAAGCAATGTAGGAAATGTGTCTTATCTTCTGTAGAGTTAAAATAATGAAGACACATAACCTCCTTTCCTCTCTTCTGTGGGATGAGAGTTCTGTGACATTTAAAATCAGTTCCAAAAAGTTAAATAAATAAATAAAGACATATATTTTCAAATTTTAAGGACATAGCTCAGGCTGACTATGGGTTATTGGCAATATGTATCTCAAATACGATTGAATCATGGTGTTCTTGACTGTGTTTTTCTAAAACCTGTAGACATTCTCATGTCTAGTTCTAACTGACCCCATTTTTTTTTTTTTTCAACTTTAATAACTGTCTACTTTTAAACAAAACTAAGTGATTACTTCATAGTTTGAAAAAGTGGGCTTCAGAGTCCTGGTATGCTTTTGCTTAGCTGGGTGAACATGTGTAATTTTCCACTTATAATTCAAAAAGAGTGAAGAAAAAGTATTTTGAATGTTTGGACTCCAAAATGGAATTTTTTTTTTTTAATTTTTTTTTTTTTTGCCAAGTTTGAATTGGCTGAATTTGTATGGCTGAATAGTTAATACTCCACTGGGAAACTCACAGGTATTATGAGAGATTAAAAACAACCTTCTCTGCAGCAGCAGCAATTAGCAGTTCTGTAGCTGCTGCATAAAGAACTTTAAAAAGCCAATTGCTACATGGCACAGGGTCTCATCCTGCTGGCTTGTCCTCTGCTACCCTTTTGTTGTGTTCCTCCTAGGTGGGACGGACTATTGCTGCTTGGCTGCCCTGTACAGCATATTTCCCCACTGATGTGGAAGGGAGACTTATTCTACAGCTTTTTTTGCCTCCTCTCTCCCACTAAAACCAACAGGACAATTACAAAACGGAAAGCCCTGGTGAGTGGGTTGTGTTAGCTTTCCTGGATTGCTTGTAACCATCCTCTCCCCATCCCAGGCAGACTGGCTCCCAAACTGCAGAGCCCAAGGCTTGCTTGTTGCTCTTCCTGTCACAGGGAGCAGTTGCTCATCTCCAGCCTCCCAGGACAGACCCCCTTGCTCTCTCCTGATCCAATCACATATGTAACATTTTGTAATTTAGAATTTGATAGTATATGTGGCTTGTCATCAGGTATCAAACAAGTAGAGCTAATGCAGGAATCTGTGGTTAATTTTTTCTTGCTGCTTTTCATATGATACTTTTAAGTCCACTTTTGTTAATTTGAGTTTTCTAGGTGTTACTTTCATTTTCCTCAGGGGGATTAAGGTTTTAATGATGTCTAGCTGAATGTTTGACATGTTTCCCTTAGCTGGAAAATGCCTCATCAACGTTTCCCACGTTGAAAGAATACAGTGATCTTTTAATGTATAATTCAATGCATTCATGGCAAACACAGTAATTTAAGAACTTTTCTCAGAGCTGCAGTAATAATGCCTCTTAACTGGCAGTAGAATTTGTTTACAGCAGAATGAACTTGGATGGCTTTCTGGCATGGTAGTGAAGTTTAACCCTTAGTTAAACAGTGTTCTCTTTACATGCTAAGTTAGAAGCATTATTTAGAAATGTAGCAATGCCCATTTTTGCTAGCTAAGACTCTTTCCTGCTGCTGTAAATTATGATATGTAAATAAATTCTAATGCAATTAACTAAACATAACTTCTGCAGATTTTTGGCATTGTGTTTGTTTGTCACATGCTTTGAATTTAGGGGTGGGGATGACAAGGCTTGGGCTTATGTGTTTGCTTTTGTAGACTCTGTCCCAACATAGTTTCACCAATATGTCTGCTTCATACAAGCATTCCTTGTCACTTCAGAGAGCAAAACCATTACTATAAAATTTAGATAAATAAATCAATTAGTTCCAGCACCCTCCTTATTTGTGAAAAAAACAAATCTTGTGTAACTGTTTCCCATTTTACAATTTGGTGACAAAAAGGGGAATGCAAGTGCCAAAAGGCCATAAGTCTTTTCCCTCCCTCCTTCCTTGTCCAAATTCTGTGGTCATTAGCCAGAGATGGGGAGGAACCTTCCTCCAGACAAACGACTGCAGATGTTCCTCCTTGCTTTACGTAACACTTTGTGAATAGGCTTTGCTTTCCCTTCCACTTATTCTGAAATCAGTAGGAGAGATTATTAGTGATGGAAAAGCAGGAAACTCTGGGCAGTCTGGAGGGGTGAGTGTGCTACATTCCCTTCTTGGCTGTGGGAAGAGTGCTGGTGAACACAGCCGCGTGACTCCAAGGGGTGACTCTTCTGTCAAGGTGTTCGGCGCAGTCCCAAGGTCTGTGTGCTGCCGCTGGCACAGGGGGTCTCACACTAACCCCAGTCCAGAGCCAACCCCTTGTCTTTCCCCACCTTTGGGACCTGCCCCACAACACTTTCAAGGGTGCCAGAAGTGACAAACACAGGTTTGACTGGAATGATGTTATGAGTGAAAAACATCATCATAATTTTGCAAGAAGTCATAACTGAAAGTTGAAAATTGTTTTTAGAAAGTTGAGTCTTGTATTGGAGAAACACTAAATAAATGGTTCCCTTCTACCAACTTGAGAGAGCTGGGTACAGTTCTCCTACTGTTTACAGCAGGAGACTAAGCTGCCAGGTGCACCCCTGCCAGCCAGCACAGAAACGTAAACACATTCTTTTTTTGCTCAAAATATTTTCTACAGTATGTATTTACTTTTGCTCTTCACTTATGATTCAGGCGCTTTTTTTTTTTTTTTGTTATGGTAGGGGTATTCCAGTAATTTGGTAGCACTGATTGTAAATTTCAACCACTAAAAAAAGACTTATAAAGAAAATCTGTAAGGGTTTCCTTAAAATTATCTTTCTCTGAAAAGTCATTCCTTACTTCATCTGGCTTGTCATAATTTTGTCACTGTGGCATCTGGATGTCTCTGTCAACATTTGTGATAGAGTTTGTCTCCTGCTAAGACTTCTTTAGGTTCATTCTATTTTTCAATGCATGTTTGAAGCTAGTAAAACTAGTTTTACCTAGTAAAAGCATTTTAGCAAACTATGCAGCAAAATATCGGGTCACAGTATCTACCTTTGATCTCTTGAAAATTTGTATTTGCAATAAAAACTCTATGTCAGGTACCATTACAGTTTTCTTATGGAAATGAAGAATATTTGAGTGACACTCCTGCAAGTGTTCAAGGCCAGGCTGGAGGGAGCTCTGAACAGCCTGGTCTACTGAACATTGTTCCTGGACATGGCAGCAGGGTAGGAACGAGACAATCTTTAAGGTCCCTTCCAACCCAGCCGTTCTGTGATTCCATGTTACTAGTCCTTGTGTTTACTTTTGCTTTACTAGTTCAGAAAAGAGTTGAGTATCCTCTGAATTCTCATCTGAAAAGAGAAAGTGAAAATGAAGGCTTTCTTGAACACTATTCTGCAGTTTATGGAAAAAGGCAGCTCAGCAGAATTTGAATGTTCATTTTAAATCTTTCAATGAAATCACCATCAGTATGCAGCCATGGGTTCTACCCTAGGGAATAAAACTCCTAGCTGTTGTCTTGTCAACAAGATCAATTGTGAGCACAAGCAGGTTTATTTAATTTCTTAATTTTCAAATGAAAATGAGTAAGAACACTGAAATGCTCCGCTTATAAAACCAGCTACCTAGCTCCCTCTTGAGTCAAGATCCCTGTGCTTAGGACAGAAGTGCTTCTCATTGGTTTTGAGAATATTTTTATTTTTGCTAGATTTATTTTGCATTTACTTATGCATAAATCACATCAAAATCTGTTTCCTGTTACTTTGTAGACCCTAAAGTTATGTGTACATTTTGATTTCAGGTTTTTGCATTTACATATCCTGGGCTGAAATACAGACAACGTCATGCAGTCTTACAACCTTTATTTATTCAGATGCCGATTTACATAAAAAAGAATTCTCTGAAACACAAAATCATGGTGCCGGATGTTCAAAATCACAACAAATCATATGAAATGTGGTAAAAGTATCTTTTGCAGTGTTCACTCTATTCTTGTAATAAAATGTTTTAATTAATGAGTTGCTTGCTGATTATCTGCTGAGATATGCCTGGGCTCGTAAGAGCTACAGTGTATGAGTTTCCCACTGGGTCTGGGGTTGAAAGGAGGTAATTCATGCTGTGTGGCTGTTGTTTCTCTATGCAGGGGACAAAATTCTGCAGAAATTAAAATCATACCTTGATTGTCTAATGGGAGCTAAAGCATGCAAGTGGAAAGAAGAGCCTATTACTTCCCTGCTAGGAAGAGAGGAAGATTACTTGAATGGAGAGCATCTCCTGGGTTCAAGAAAGACTGAGGAAAGTTGAGGAATGGCCTCTGACTTGCTGGCTTCTCCTCAAAAATGCGAACAGAGTGCAGAAGTGTGTGTCTCTTGGCCTCCATTTCTTTATTACCTTTGAGTAGAGACTAAATCCTGAACTTGGGTTTTGAGGATTCAAAGGCGTCTCTTTCTGTGCTTTGCAGAGCTTTGCTTTGCCTCTTCCTCCCTGCTAGTTTTCATGTTCCCACCTATGTCTGGAAGCCTACAAGAGGCTGTGAAGGGCTCTCTGGGATCGCCCCTGAATCAGGAGATTTGCTGCATCTGGAGCCTGTGTGAGATGCAGCGCTCCTTTCCCCAGGAGGTGGAATGTAACAACTCCTTATGGCTGACATTTCCCACACTTGCTGAAAGATGAGGAGAGGCTTGAGAGGTGGAACCAAAAGATACCACCCTTCTATTTGATCACTGGCACCTTTTTCATGTTCAGCCCTGACTAATCTTCTTAGGAAGGAGTCTGGGGTTAATTATCTGATGATTATACTGGCTTTCTCAAGCAACCCTTTCCAGGCTTGTTTGAGACAGTCAGTATTCTGTTCCTGAGAAGAAATGCTCTGTTAGGAAGGTACTGGGCTCAGTCTGTTTTCCAGACAGGGGAATCCACTATTCTTCTGTTTGAATTATGTTGTTTATTTAAGTTTCTTGCTCTAAATATTTTTCCCCAGAGAAAAGGTTATTTTCTCCTGCTTTAAACCTTACCACCAGCTACTGGTCTGCCCCATAAATGTAATTTTATATAAAATAAAAAACAGGACCAGATGAGGCAAGGCACTTCAGTGTCTTAGCCTAGTAAATGCGAGTGACCTAATGTGTTTTAGGGGGTTATACTGTAGAGGTGGTGTACCTACATCAATGTTTTCCTCATTCATTTTACCGTAGAGATGTAATGAGGACTGTTAACAGGAGATATACCACTGGCAAGGTTTTTATTCAGCTTTAATTGCTCTAAAATTTGAGATTTAAAACGGCCTTGCTCCTTTGTTAGTGTGATGATGCTCCTAAACTGGTAGGAGTAAAGTTGGCTGGTTCTGCAGAGTCTTGATGGTTTCTATGCTAATTATCTTATTCTCTGTTACCACTTTGTCAAGTGATTGCTGTGAATTACTTTTGACTGCATTTATGGAAATGTTAACTGCATGCATTTAAATACATAGGAATCTGGATAGTAAAAGGCTGAATATTTTTCACTTCCTATGTGTATTATGTTATGTATTTAATAAAAGCATAAATGCATTGAACAACACAATTCAAATGTATATTAAAAGAAAAACTTTGGACAGTTGAAAGAAAGTGGATTTGAACAGCTTAGACTTTAAATTTCCTTTTCTTGGAATATTTATCTTTGTATGTTCATTTTGGTGCATCAAATGCTGTAAGATACTTTTCAGCATAAAAATTTTCTGGGATGCAAAATGTCATGGCATCCAAATAACTATTGGATCTAGCAGAAAGGGAGCAAAAAAAAATTTACACACACTTTACAAATCCTGCTGTAATAAAACAAGAAAAAAATCATAGCTATAGTGAGTGTGTATAAGTACATTTATTGAAATCAACACAAACCCAAATGGCTATGATTAATTCTGAAAATGTTAATTTTCTCAGAAGAAGCTTTTGAGTATTCTACTAAATGAAAATAGTACGAGAGCGGTCACTTGTATTTTGCAGTGCCATAAATTTTCAGTTGTCAGGGATTAGTTTCCAGCTTTTATTGTTTCTTATCTGTGGCAGTAAGCCTGCTGTTCTGAATTTATTTTTATTTCCTTCCTATATTACATTTTGTTGCCAATTTGTTAGATTTTTCATTTCTAAGTGAAGCTTTCAGTCCCATGCTTTCAGCAAATAAATTTTTTAAGTATATTGGCTTTAATGATTTCATTCACTTCGTGTGTTGTTATTTGTGTTCCAGAAATGAATTGTGTGGTCTAACTGAACTGGTATAACTATATTTAATTCTAACTTGATTACCTCTCTGCTGTTTTCTAGATAAAGCATGCACTTAAATATACCCACATGCTTCCCATGACTCCATATGCACCCATTGGCTATGGCAGGATTTGCAAGCAATATATCTAATTGCACTTTTCATTATGTAGTCAATAGGCATATAAGTTAATTGCAGAGTTTTGCTTTCAGTGTAGGTATATGTTAAAAATTGATTTTCCTTCCTTCTGACATTTACTAACTGGCCAACACAAAACTGCCTAACACTACTGAAGGGCCAATGCGCTCAGTAGCTGGCATTCCTACTGCTTAATGATGGAACTGACTTTTGTCGTGATATATTAGGTGATGGACTTGCAGATACAGATTCATATTCTTCCCTCCTCTTTGAAGTGCACTCTTAGTAAGACGTCGATTTGTGCAATTCATGTTTTGCACGTTGCTGTTCATTTTTCTCTCTTTTCCCTCATCTGGAAAGGCCCAGAACAGCTGTCAATATCAGGAGCAACAGACAGGAAATGCATTTGATCCCATGGGAACCTTTTCACCTGATTGATAGGACATTGGTATCACCAGAATCTTTCTCAGAAACTGCTCTTGTATTCTCTGACAACCATCAAGGTAAAAGCACGATTGCTCATTAAAAAATATCACATACCCCATTAATGAGCAGATATATTATGTCTTTCTGGCTGTTCCTTTCTGTCAGGGTGTCTTGACCTTAGCACTCTTAGCCATACAAGCTACACTTCACTTTTTCCCTTTCTCTGAGTTTCGCCAGCCAGCTTCAGCTTCCCCATGGCAACCAGTCTCCACTCATCATAGCCACAGCTGACATATTCTGTGTCTCTATATCTGCATGGCAGGAGGTATAAATGGTCAATATGATTATTGTTTTCACCATATATCATGAAGTTATGGTAATTAGATCCTTTGGTAACTTGTAGCAACTTTTGATTTGTTGATTTTTTGATGCGACACAGTAGGAGATCATTCAACCTACTCCCTCTAGCTAGGAGCTGTGCTAAAAGCTATGTTCATGTACAGACCTTAAGATTTCTGCTAAAATTAGGTGTGGTTGCTTCCCTCATCTGTTTTTACTTCTAATTTCCTAGAGATATTCGTCCACTGTAGTAAGGTGAACAAAAGGTCAGTCAAGTATCTGTAACTGTGGGGATTCTGAGTTATTCCAACAAAACTGTGCATTTGCAGCAGGGGGAGTGCTATAGGTCCTTGGGAAAGAGCAGGGAATGGCCTGTGAGCAAAATTCTCCTGATTTCCAGCTGGCTTGCCAAGGGATTTGGGGCTTGCCAGGGCATGAGTCTGATCTATTTAGTGGAAAGCCTGGAAATGTTCTTATTATGTATCACTTATTATGTATCAGTTTAACCACCAAAGACTCTAAGAGAGGCTTGAAGATCATGAATAACATTTATCATGGCACAACTTTAGATAAAGCAACAAGAACCAAACCCAGGTTTTCTTGTGCCTGTTTTGATCTCTCAAAGCTAGCAGAAAAAATCATGTGAAAACCATTAGCAGGCTGCCCTGAAACCTCCAGATAGGTAATTGATTGCATTTATGGCTGCAGGGTGGCCTACAGTGCCTGAAGACGACAGACATCCAAATATTTGCAGTTCCAGTCCTAAAGGATTTTATTCCAACACCTCCTGGTTTCGCACCATTTTTCCTGTTATATACCTCCCAGCCGGATAAAGGAGCAGCCAAGCGGTGGGATCAGCTGTCCATCCACGGGGAGGGGGAGTCAGTGTGTGCAATTGAAGGTAGCTATGATGACTTCTTAATGGCACTTTCCCCTTTGAGTTAAGTAAAATTAAAACTGTGTGGTTTTAGGTAAATGTGGGCACAAGCAGAAGATATTGCAGAAGATATTGATTTGGATATTGCATTTCGGTAAGTTTTGCTTGATGTTGGCAATGAGTGGAAATACTGGAAACTGAAATCTTATCTTTAAAGACTTTCAGAGCTGGGGTTTGGGATTGTGCATGTGCTTGGGTGAAGATCATTGCTATGTTTCAGAGACAATGTGACTAAAACAATGATAAAATATGGTATGAGACATTCCTAGTGATCTTTGAGTTTTCTTCAGCCCTTTGGTGCTGTGTGGATGGCTGGGGGAAAGCATAGCCAGAGACATTACTGAAGGAAATCCCAACAGATTTACCCAAAGGAAAGCTTGGGTGGAGTGAACTAGATTTAAAAATCTCTCTGAATTACTTTTTTTCACAAGGCAAAAAAATACTTTCATGACCTACAGTTGGGAATTTGCTGATGTTTATCTCAAAATATTCACAAAATCATGAAATTGAGCTGGAAAGGACCTTGAAGATATCATTCAGTTCCAATTCCCTTCCCATAGGCATGGACACCTTAGACCAAATTGTTCAAAGACACATCCAGCCTTGTCTTGAACACTTCCAGGGATGAGGCATCCACAACTTTTCTTTGAAAGTGTGCCAGTGTCTCACTACTCTCATAGTGGTGAGATTGTCTTCCTAATACCTAATCTAAACCTACTCTCAGGGGACTCTGCCTTGTCCTATCACTCCCTTTGTAAAAAGTCCCCCTCCAGCTTTCTTACAGGCTCCCTTCAGGTAATGGAATGTGTTCCAAGGCCACCTTAGAGTCTTCTTTTCTCCCAGCTGAACAGCCCCAACTCTCTCAGTGTGTGCTCCAGCCTTCTGATCATCTTCATGGCCTCCTCTAGACTTGCTCCAGCAGATACATATCCTTGTGTTGTGGAGCCCAGAGCTCAACTCAGTGCTTCTGAACCAGCGTTTGGTAAAAATTCGTGGCAGACGTACTGACATTTTCATACTAGCTCGTGTGGAAGAATTGAGAGTAAAAGGATAAACAGTATTAGAATCTGTGATCGGCTGTTTGCTAGAAATTCTTGCCGTTAATCACAAACAGCAGACTTACATTTGAGTTGTATTGATTGCCAAAGGAGTGGCAAAACCATTATTGCTGCATGCTTTCACATTTTAGGAAAGCTGAATAAGTCACACCCATGAGCTGGAGAATCCTGTGACAATTTGCACTTTGTAAGTGTCTTGCTGTGTGCTAATATCCAGTTGTCTGTACTACTTTTAAAAGGTATCATCTTAAAGTTAAAAAAAACCCCAAACCCCAACAAACCCAAAACAATAATCTGTTTCTCCTCAAAATGTGACCTACTAAGTCATACCCATGTATGGCAAACAACGATGTTTTAGAAAAGGGGACTTTGACACTCATTACAAGTAGTGATAGAAACAATATGCAGTCAAAAATTCAAGAGGGCACATTTCCAATAGTATTAAAGTACTTGTTCCTAGACACAGTAGATCATGAGATATTGAATCTTAATCTCCTGGCATTCCTATATGCAAGGATGCTATTTTAAGACATATTATAAAGCTTTGAGAATGTTTTAATGATTGTTCTCCTTTCTCTAACATCAGTTCTGGCTGATTTCTTAAAAGCACTCTCAGGCAGTTGTTTAAATAGTTGTCCTTCAGCATGAGTGCGTATGTTAAACACTGGCAGGTCTTTTGAGGAAGACTTAACCTGTCAGTGCAGATACCATGACTAAAGGTAGTCTCTTCCCTAGTTCTGCTGCTTTAAATCCCTCTTTTTGTGCCCGTTCACCGCTGACGTCTCTGTGGCTGACTAAAACATGTCTCTTCTGCAGCTAGTGTGCTTGCTTGAGCTCAACAGTGGCATCTGGCTGATGCCAGGCGTGCCCAGGCCACGGTGATGCTCTGGGCCTTGTACTCCCTAGCAGGTGGCTGGATGGTCAGGAGCACCACTAAAAAGCCTCTCATAAGTATAAACTTGGATTGGGTATTATTGCCCATATATTATCAGTGTGTTCGCTATGGCTGTGAGTACATTAAAAACCACTGTGAGTACAGCTGTTTCCCAGCTGAAGCAGAATTGGTAAGATTTGTATATGCTGCCTTCCAGGAGCCTGCGGGCATGCATGGCTGTTCTGAGCTATCAGCAGAACTCACAGGTAGGTATGATGAATCCTGCCATAGCTTAACCTCTGTGTGTGCTCATACTACTAGCCTGGGTGTATTTGTTCCCTGCAGCCAAGCTCAGGTCTCGGCTCCAGTCTGCAAGAGAGATATGTCAGTGCTTAAAAGCTGCAAACGCAAGAGTAATGTAGTTGTCCTTGGCTCCAGCTTTTACAGGGCTGCTCACTGCTCAGGACATTTGGAGCTTGTTTTCTCAGCCAGCATAGATGATTTAAACAGGTCCAGCAGCCAAGCAACATTAAAACACCTGAAGTCAAATATTTTTTTCCCTTGAGAGAGATTTTATGAATAAAACACAACTGATGGAGCAATGGAAATCTCTCTAAGGAAGATGCTTGTTCCCCTTTGGGACATGCATCCTATCACCAAATAATTTTCTTATTTCTAGGCCAGGAAGCTTCAGATGTGCAAGCTGTTTTCAGATTTTACGGTTTTATTCAAAACTAACACTGTCCCCATTTTTAAAGAGTTATTTTCAAGCTCATTTGGGTGAATAAAAGCATAAGTATGTGATGAAATTACCCCAAGTTATCAAGTATAGCTAATCCATGCTTATCTGCTGATGTCAAAATCATAATGTTTGCTTTGTTTACAAAGATGTCTGAGTACCTGTGCTGGCTAAAGGAGCTTGCAGAAACAGTGACAAGGCTGTCTGTGCAGGGCAGACCAGAGGTAATTTAGAAACTGCTGTTGTACGTCTGAAGAGGAGTAAGTGATCTTATGGTTTCATAAATGTCTATACATCTGGTCACACCTGTGTGTGAGCTAAGCTGTAGGAGAAAATAAGTGTAACAATCAGATCAAGTTGGCTCACAGGCCTACCTTGCTGCTCAATTGTTCTGAGAACAAAACACCTGTGTGGCCAAACCATGGCAGGACAGGGTAGTTTTGACTCTACCAAGGCTCTTGTACAGGTCTTATGCCCATTGTGAAATATTTCAACTGCAGCTGGCATTTGAAAATGACCTGTTGCCTGAGCTCAGCTACCATCAGCTTAAACAAATGCCAGTCTGGGAAGGAGGGCATGATTAATTTTAAATCATGCACAGGGTGCCCAACCTAGGTTTAACACAGTGACTTCCGTGAGATAGAAAATGCACTTCCAGAAGTTGAGGTGCCGTAAACCACAGAGGGGTTTAAATCAGGGTGATATGGGATTTTGTTGTTGAGGTTTTGGTTGGTTGGTTGGTTTTCATTTTGTTTTGTGGAGGTTCGTTTGTTTGTTTTCTTGTTTGGCTGTTGGTTGGGTTGGGTTTTTTTATTGTGTTTGTTTTTTTCTTTGTGTGGTTTGTTTGTTTGTTTTTGCCTTTTTTTGTTGTTGTTGTTGTTTGTTGGGTTTTTTTTTGTCATTTGTTTGATTTTTAATTGAATGATCCCATGAGGTTTGCAGGCATAGCTTTGGTGTGCTCTTCCTCAAATATGTGGCAGCATATCCTGCACCACAGAACAAATAATGACTATATCCAGCTGCCCTTGTATTTATAATACGGATAGGATAGGATAATACAAACAGGAAATTTCACAATACCCTAAATTAATCAATCTGAAGTTCATTTCACTAAGTTTTAGAGACTGTGAAGTAGCCATAGGCATTATTTAAACATATGTGATGTTTCAGAAATGTGCAGATCCAACTGTTATATTAATGGTAACTTCCAAAGCAGGGTTTAGATCAGGTGTGAGAAAATGCAGGACTGTGATCTGTTAGGCAAGGTCTAATTTCTATACACTCAATTTAATTTTTTTTTCCATGAAAATACAATATTTTGATACACACAAAATTCCTGTATAATAGTTCTGAAAATATTCTCTTCTATTTTGCATTGCATGCAGCCACATTGACTATTTTCTTTAGGGTTTTTTTTAATGCAAAGTAAATTTTAATGAACTTAATGATTTAACTACATTTTAGTTTGAATCAACTGACTGGAAAACATTTAGTTTCCATGGTTTTCTTTCCTCAGTCCTAGTACATAAATGGATACTTGTTTTTTTGCAGTTCATCGGCAGAAAACCGTCTTTAGTCTACATTTGAATGTGCATAAATCCTGGTAGCATGTCATGGTTCTGACTGAGACCTAGCAAATATACAAAATCAAGGGACAGACTGCTCTAAAGAGTGTATAAGAATTCTATCAAACTAGATTTTGTTTTCTTTTTTTATTGCCTATGTTTCAGATATCCTGTGCTATGCAAAACGTTTTTGTCTTTAGAGGGTTACTATAAGCTGAGTCACCTAGATTTGGTTCTAGGCCTCATACATTTTTCATGGAAGAAAATTTTCCATAGTCAGGCCTGAAGAACAATTGGAAGGTGCTTTTTTTTCTTTCAAAATGAACTTTTGTTTCATGTGATTATGGAGACAGTATTGGAAATAGCATTCTCGGGGGCAAAACTAAGAACCCAAAATCCATCCACATGAACTGTGATGTTAAAACATAACTTGTAATTTCTTAATGTTTAATGTTTGTGGTGCTTAAGAACCATGCAATGAAAGTTTAAACTGCTATCTTGAAAATAAGCTATATTAGGAACCTAAAGAATGAAATGACATCAAACAGAAATCTCAAATAGAAATTTAATTTAATTTCTTTGCAATGTTAGGGAAACTTCCCAGTGTGACCATTCCCAAGGGCCCCGGCAGCCCCACTCCCAAGGTCAGAGACTTTCACCGTTGGACCGAAGCCTCTTCACCTTGGGCAGCTCCAGTGCCCCAAGGGGTCCCTGCTCAGCTCCTGCACACCCCACTCACTCAGACCAGGTTTCCTCACTGGCTCCACCCCACATTTCCCCTGGAAGAGTCTCACATGTCTCATTCCATACAGGCATTTATTCACAGCACAGTAACACAGACACAGCTCAAGCTGAGGTGCTGCTGAGGACGAACTCCCAACAAAGGAACACCTGGGCTTTTGTACCCTCACAGTCTTGCTCCTTCTCCTCAGTCCTGTGCTCTTACTGTGTCTCCAAGTGTCTTTTCACCTGGCTAGCCACTGGTTCTTGTGCCCTTTGTTAAACATCTTTGTTGGCAGCTCATAGCCTCTTGTCTCAGATTCCCACCCAGAGCTCAATCTACAGCTCAAACTGCAGCTTGCAAACTCAGCTACCTACACCAGATGTATTCCTCATCACCAATATGTATAACCTCTGTTGCTAAACAAATTGTTGAAGCTGACAGTCTCTTGGGCATTAGGGGGACCATGGAAATCCTCCTGCCCTGTGCACACAGTCCTTGTGGATCTAGTAACCTACAGTTTATTTTGAGAAAGTGCAGAAAGGTGACAAAACATTAGGGACACCTAATAGGAAAGAATGGCTTCTCAGGTGGAATGGATATTTTGTTGTTTCAATTTTTTTTCCTGAAATGTTCAGAATTGATGGCACTTCTGTGTAAAAACAAGATAACTTGTCTTTTAATCTGCAGTGTCTCTTGTGAGAGCTTTGAAGGAAGGTGGAGTTAGCAGAGTGGATAAATTTAAGCTTACTTTGTGCCTCTTTATGCCATCTGAGGAAGAGGTATTGCTCTACATGAGACTATGTTCCAGAAAAAAAAGATCATACCTATTTATAGAAACAAATAATGGAAGTGACTATCAAATCTTGTTGGCAATATAATATATTCTCTGTTATTCTAAGAGTTAATTAACTTCCTGGATTCATGAAGACACAGCTCCAACATGCAAATACAGCTCCAACTTCAAAATGTCAGGCTCCAAGAGTTGTTCCAGCAAATAAGGAATACACAATGCTTTGAACTGGCATTCTGCCCTTGCAGATACAATGTAGATTTAAAAAAAAAAAAAAGTTAATTAATTCCTTGACATGTAAGATTACTGATCTTGACTTTTCATCAAACTTTCAGATATTTCCTTATTTCTAGGGCCCAAAAAAACTGTATCTAAAATACTTTAATTCTTGCTTCCTCTCCATGAAGTGCCTTTGAGGCATAGAGGATTATTCCAAAGCGCAGAAGCTGCTCCCTGTCTGTTACTTATTCATCACAGGGAGCTCTGACTGCTTGGTTTAGCTTCACAAGGATTGGAAGTTGGTCACATGCAAGTATTGCAAGACATTTTCTTCCACACAAGTGTTTTCTAACTCCCTGAACTCCCAAGCTCCAAAGGAGTCTGATGCATACTGCTTGTTATTAACGTGCTCTAGCTATTGCTTTCCAGGCCTGAGCTAGGAGCAGGAGATGATATCAGAATCGTGGTGATACAAGAGACCACACACAAGTCAGGAATGCAGGTGCAGCTGAGGAGGGAAACTGAACCTTTTCCATCAGGCCAGAGTGAAAAACTGTGTGTACGACGGGAAGAAAGGTACATTGATACTGAACTGTACTGTTGCAAAAAGGGGATATTTTAAGCTGTCTAGGACCTGGTTTTCTTCCTTCCCACATCCAGGCACTTGCTGAGAAAGCACGATTTATAAATGCAGAAGAAAATTGATTTGAAATATTTGTACATTCAGCTCTTGCAAACCCGTCTTTCCTTTGTTTCTTTGTTGTATTTTTCCTGCCTTGCTTGTTCTAATTTCTGTGTCCACAGGGTCAGGTAGCTATACCAGAGCTGACCTTAATGATCTGGGAATGCTACTGGAAGCAGCTCAGTGCCAGGAGCCCAGTGGTCCAGACTGGGTCACTCATTCCGCTAGGAGAAAAAGCCCTGTTCTTTACCTCCAAACAAGTGTTGATAACATAAAGCCTGAGGGACATGATCTGTCTCTGCAGGGTTCCCAGATCAGGCTCTACTTGGTCTCTCACTTCCTCAACCACGTCCGCTCCCCGTCTCACATGCTCGCACCTTCTTTTTTTGTCTCTTTGGGGACATGCATGACAGTAGGGCTAAGAATACTTTTGGCCGAGAGCTTCAAAGCTACCGCAGGAGACAGATGCATCATTCTCATTGAAGTTCATGAGGGCTGTGTTCTAAATTCTCCATGCTGCTCAGGGAGATTTTTTGCAGTGGCTGATGTACCAATACCGCTGGAGTACTGTGATCCAAATAACATGCACAATCACCGTTATCAAACTGATGAGCTGCTGATACTACCCTGGATGCTCATTTGACTTCTAGTTTGGGCTGCCCTGTGTAGCCTGGCATAGCCTGGCTTTGTGCTGTCCTCTGCCCTTCCTGTCCCCTGCCTCACCTGAACTGCCCTCCCTGCCTTGCCTGCTTGCCAGTTTCCGCTCTTTGAGATCCGCCCTCTGCTCAGCCAAGCCCTAGAGAAAAACTGCTATGCAAGGGGAGATCTATGGGGTCAGAGTATGCAGGGAATGGAAAAGTTTTCTTGAGGTGATTGCACGTCCTTGAGATCAAGGGGGAATATCAGACGTTCTTATGCTGCAGTCCCTGTCACCGTGTAATGTCCCTAAAAGGCCTTGGTCTTGGAGAGGAGAGGGACAGATTAATGGATAGACTCTTGCCTTGCTAGCAAGGAGGCTGCACAGATTGCCTTGATACTCCCAGGGAGTCAGTGGTGTTTGATGCCTTTTTTGGTATAAGTAGGAGTTTGGAGTGGTATTGTCAATCACTAGTCTGTATATAATTAAACTGTTTTCAGTTTTCTGACTGCTTTACCTGTGCATTAGTCATACAGGCATTAAAAGAGCTGGAAGATGTATTTGTTAGCATCGCTGATCCTCTATGGTTTCCAAAGATTCCATTTTATTGAGAATAATAAAAGTGGAATTAGGATGCAAGTGTCTATGGTCCCAGTTTTATGCATGGATTTAGTGAACACTCAGTGCTGCTTTGTCTTAAACTCCATGTACTGTGGTACTAAGAAGAATAATGATAGTAGGGGAATTTAAAGGGAACAAATCCTAATTTTTGCTTTAAAAATGTGTTATATGATCTGACATTTCTCTTCTTTCAAGTAATCACTCTTTTTAAAGTTTCTTACAGGTTTATTTTCACACATACAAAAATAACTTCCAGTGGTTTTATGAAGACTGGACATAAAAACATCTACATCCTTTAAACCTTTTTTTCCTCCAATGAAATGTGCTGATTGAAACTAAAGAACAAATCTTGATAATCTTCAGTGCTGCAAGCCTGAAAATTAAATCAGCTCTTACTTTGTGACTTTTTGGAAGACACAAAATCTTCTTCTCTCCTGTCCAACAACAATAATAGAAAAAAACCCAGCCCATTTCCCCGAAGAGATTATGACTTTGTGAGGAAAAAAAAAAAAAAAAAAAAAAACAACTTTGAACGTCTTTTTTAAACATAACTCTTTCTTACCAATATGACAATTCTTAAAATTCCCTTGCCCTGCATCCTTCTTGTTTGTTTCTTATCTAATTTAAAAGCTGTGTAATTGGGAGCTGTTTGAGTTCTCTTTCATAGGAATATGACTGGAAGTGAAGTAAAGCTGTGGAAGCTTCCCAAGATTTGCTGAAGACATGCTACTGCAAATCCCCAGAATGGTTCAAGGGATTCCCAAGGGAATCACAGCTGTATCAACATGGCACTCACTTGTACCTAAGGATTTCAGTCCTGCAGACATGGGAAAATATTTTTGCTTTCTAATGGCTTGTTCTTTGATTTTATACATGCATAAACACTGCAAAACACAATGTCATGGGTATATTTAGTTGATCCTAACAAGCTTTAAAACTAATGACTATTTGGCTGCAGAGAAGAAAGGTTGATTGTATATCCCAGGGGTGGGACAGACTCAAGGTGAGTTGAACATCTTGACAATGGGAGAGTAACATGTGACAAGTCAGTAACTTTTTGACACCAAACTTTTTAGCCTTTTTTTGTCTATATCTTCTATACAATTGGGCCACTTACTCCTCTTCAGCTGGAGAAGATGCATGTATAGTGAGCTACTCTCTGTTGTGGAACTACCAATTGTGAAGGTGTAGTGGCTGTAATTAAACCTATTTGTTCTGTAGCTGATTCACTGGAAAGATGCTATATAGGGTTATTTTTCTGGGAAGTGTCACTATTGGGTTTCCGACAGAGACCAGCTCCTTTTGGAATGGCTTGAGAAATCTGATCTACATTTGAAACTGGCCCCTCTTGCAGCAGTGAGATATACTAGGTGACATCCAGTGGTCCCTTCCAGCTTGAATTATTCTATGATTCTATGATTCTATGGAAGGTTCCTTGGTCTGCTCAGGGACATTATCCTTTAAAGCCTCCACCTGGCCACATGTTAATGCATGGGCCATGAGCCTCTTCCATGCTAAATCTGGCATTTAGCATCTGGTGAAGAGAGAAAAGTTACAGCATGTGCGCAAACTATGTGTCCGTAGCACATGTGTCCGTAGGTATATCTAGAAGGGTTAGAAATGTTGAAAAGGAATGTCTCAGTTCTGAGAACAAGGCTATTAAGAGGTGCAGAGAGGGGGTTTTACTGGGGAAGGCAGGGTATGGTGAAGTTTCCTGTACCTGATCAAAGATATTGGGGCAGCATTGCTCTCTAAGTGGTAGTGAATAAGAAACATTCCTGCTTTTCAGTTGCAGTGATATAGAGCCTGCACATGATGGTGGCTTGGAACAGGAATGGGCCATCCAGAGCTTATATCTGACACATAAAATAACAGAAAAAAATGAGTCTGGAGTAAAATTTCTCTCCAAACCTGAAAAGCTGTACCCTCACAGCTCAAAGTAATGTTATGGCTATAAAAATCTCTTTCCTGTTGTATAGTATTTACTGGTTTATGGTAAGGCATAGAGATCCCAGACACTGCTTAATAGATTTAGCACAGCTGCGTAACCCTGGAAAGTCATGTCCCAAACCTTCTTTTACGATCATCAGATTTTGTGGGGAAAAAAATAAAATGTCTTGCAAAAATAGACAGGAAGAGAGCATCTGCCTATTTAGGCAGGTTCACAGACCCATTAAATCCTTTTCTGCTCAGTTGGATGTTTGGTACGTTGTAGCAGACTCTTATCAACAAAATGGGCCAGACTTTGAAGAGCAGTCCCTGAGGAACTACTTAAATATGAAACTCAAAGAGAAGCTTTAAAAATTAATGGGAGCTGTCTGTTTGTTTTCCGTAAGCTGTTAATCAATATGCTCTGTTGTTACTAATGGGCAATTAATAAAGACAATCTAAATTCCCAGGAGAACGGGGCATCCAATGCAAGTGCAAGAGATGTGCTAGTGCAAAAACAAATCCAAAGATTTTCAGTCAGTGTGACCATTATTATGGACAGCAAGGGTGAGAGAAGGCATAAAAGATAGTAAGAAAAGGAGGAATTCCTTTCCTGACTATGGCAATTGTCTTGATTTTTGTGATAACATGATAATTATTTTTGATTAACATGACTTTGAAAACGAAAAAGTCTAGATCACACTCCAAGCTCTGAGAAACCTTTAATTAAGCAAGAAAAAGATGTGCATGAGATGCAGATAGGAACATGCTATTAGAGTGATAGAAAAGAGACCAGTATTATTTATGTGAGAAAGAATGTTGGGAGGAGGACAGGGAGGAGATTTAAAATCAGTGTGGTAATATTATCAAGTGTTGGAAATGGTCTTAGAGTCTGAAGCCAGTGATAAAAGGAATTGAAGAACATTCTCTTTGGTTCATTTTAATTTCCCAGTACCTAACGTTTAAAAAAGCCCAAAGCTTTCTAATTAAAGAAAAAACAAAACAAAACAAAAACAAAAAAAACCAAAACAAAACACCAACAACCAAAAAAAAAAAAAAAACCCACCAAAAAAAACCAACAAAAAAACCCAGAAAAAGCAAGAAAGAATTTCAGTGATGATTGTGGAGTTGATGCTGAATTTCTTGGCTCCATCATAAACAGTCTTTGCATGTCAGTATTTCTTCAGCCCTGGCTTAGAATTGGAGATCCAGTTGACTTTGGTTATTGCAGACCTGTGGAGATCCACTTTTTCACTCACTAATGCAAGGAACTGGGCTTTTTTTATGTGTTAAGTTTGTCTTCTGGTACTAGATGGCTCAGTTCTGAGCCTGTGCACAGAGCTGCAGGAAGAACAAGAATTGCTTATTGAAGGGACAAGCGAGGTGTTCCCATTCTCAAGACAGGCTGGAGATCACCCAGTGTAAAGCTAGCAGAGGGAAAAGCTGGAGAAGACAGTCATACGAGAGAAAAGATAAAAAATCAGAATCCCATGTGAGATTGGGATGTCGTGGAAATTCAGTAAGACATCCTGGTTAAATTTTATTTTTCAGTGGCCCTGTCTCATTCTCACTCTAGTGGCCTTGCTCAGGTAACATCATACGTGAGAGATAACTGTGGGTAATGGAGTACAGTTGTGCAAAGTATTCAAGTGATATATGCAGATAAAGACAGCTTTGTGATACAATAGGTAATAAATAATATTGAATGTACTGCTTTCTAGCACTCCCTTGTGCAGGTGTATATGTTACAAACTGGCAGACAGCACATGCTGAAAACATACTACATCTAGTGTATATGTTTCCATGATTTATCTGCATGCTTTTCTGTACTGTACAACACTTTGAGACATTTTTATAAATTATGGTGCTCAAATCCATACATCATAGTACTTTAGTACTTGCTCTCTTATAGCATTACCTTGGGAATCCAGAGTATATAATACTTCCTTTGGAGGAGAAATTTATCAATCGCTGCATCTGCAGCCGCCTTTGTAGCACTTGAAAAAAATGTGTTAGAAAAAAGAAAAACCAAATGCAAAACTAACCAAAAAGCCCTGTCTGTTCAGACTTACACTTAAATATTTGGTTTTACACTATATTTAGGACCACCTGGCTGTCAGCCAAGACAGAGCCTATCACAAATCTAAAACACTAGGTGGAAAGACCACATGACTGTTAGGTTTTGTGGTTTTTTTTTTTTTTTTTTTTTTTTTTTTTTTTTTTTTTTTTTTTTTTGTGTGTGTGTGTGTGTGTGTGTGTGTGTGTTTTGTTTGGTTGGTTGGTTGGGTTTTTTTGATGCTTTTTTTTTTGTTGGTGCATCAATTATTATTGGTCTATTAAAGTTCATGGGAAATAACGTTAACTGCACTTTCAGAATTTCAGAAAATATCTGTCAAGCTCTTTTAGTAATGTTAAGGGACTGTTTTGATAATAGAATATTTGGTATTTCCACCAGGACTAAACACATAATTTGAGACCATGAAACTCAGCTCAGCAGTGTCTTGCAAGCAGAGCCTGACAGAAGACTGATGGCAAGATGATGGGGTATTTCCTCAGGCTGTGGTGGACCTATGGTAGGACCCCTCTGCAGTTTTTCAATGAGATTGTGGTTGACTGGTTTTGTCTCATTGACATGGGGGTACAAGTAATTCACAGGCACATCAACAGGCCACTAACTACAGACATCAAGGTTTAGGTGCTAGGAACTAAGGAGCTAAGAATCAGCAATGTTTAAAAGCCCTCACTCCCCAAATATTTAGTCAATTATTCTTAGATGAAATAAGGGGTTTAGCTGTCCTGACTAGTCCGTGTGGATCTGCTGATTGTTACAAGAGATGGTGCCTGAGTGGGAATTTCTATCCCCAAAATCCTTCTGACCTTCTACAGCATGCTCACAGACTTTTACTTGAAAGCCTGGTTCCTAGCTTCCCCATGTGTTTACTCTGCCTTTCAAGGCCCTTTGCTTCACTCTATGTTACTCTGTGCTGTGCTTACATTAATGAATGTGTGAACTACTTCCTCTGAGGGGTGGATACCTTTACTAATCCATGCCTCTGAAAAGGTCAGATGTGGAAAAAGTTACAGAAATAAAAAGCCTTACCATCACTTCAGATCCACGCTGCTTGTGTAGCAAAGTTAATGGAACAACATGCCTGGAGAAGCTGGAGATTGAGGGGGAACTGTTTTAGAAAACCAGCTGCAGGTAAGTAGGTATGTTCGTCTGGGACCAGTAATCCCACATATCATTTCGATGCCTTCAGCAAACTTTTCACTGACATATGTTACAGAACTCCTTTCCAGGTGTTATGGGCCAGGGTCTGGTTTTAAACGCTTGGCAATGGCAAGGTAGCTCTTGTCAAAGATATTGGAGATGTCTTGTTTTATGAAGTTCAGACACAGAGGAAGATTTCTCCTGGAAGATTTGAGCCAAAAAAAGCACTCTGCTGCTGCAGTGTCTAGCCCAGGTAATATTATTATATGTTGCTGAAGCACTGAGTGCTATATGCAGACAATTAGCGCTGTCAGGAAGCACTCCCTGACCTTTCTAAGCTGCAGGTGAACCTACACGGGAATGATCTCCTCTTGATACACCATCACCTTTCTTCCAGGGTCCCACCCCTGTGCCTGCAGCCATCTCTGAGTACAAGGCAGCAGCTGGTTAAAAGTGCAGAGGAACAGTACATGATTGTTTAGGACAGGAAGTTGCAATATCCACTTGCAAGAATGTAATTGCTTTGGGGCTGGAACAGGGCCAGGACGGTTGATTCCAGCTGGTTGGAACAGCTGCAGCTCTGAAGGCAGCCAAATCTGGGCCTGCAGCACGGAGGGGAGAGGGGAGAAATGGAGCTTGCCAGCAACCTTCTGAACTCAGAGGTGTGCAGGGGACAGTCCTGCCCAGGTGCCTCCTCCTCCCCGCTCCACTGTGTGGCCCATGGGGAAGTCTGCAGAGGAATTGGCCAGAGACTGTAGCCAGCCACAACCCAGGACTTCTGGCATTCAGAGGCTCCACAGAATTTTGCCTGGACTGCAGCTAGCCATGCTGTCTGTCTGTTTGTGTCCATCCTCCCATTCCCTTTTGTTCAGCTTCTTCAAGTCTGAGTCACTGTCCTGTTATCTCTTTGCCTACCATATTTTACAGCATCTTTCTTCCTTTCATTGCCTAAACCTCTGACCAATCCCCCACTCCAGTATCCAGGAGGTACTGCTTTATGTTCATTGTGCTTTCCAAGGGTTTGTGTGTTTCTCACCACTAGGTCTCTGTTCAATAAACTGCTTCAGTGGAGCCAGTCTGCTGCTCCCTGGGTGTGGCACCTGGCACAAGCCCCATTCTCCACTGGTCCTTAAAGAGAAAAGATGATTACCAGTAGCAGTGAACTTTGTTAGCATTGTGATACTGTCTTGTGAATCCTACTTTAAATGGAGCATGCTCTCTTAAATACACCCCCAAACCTAACTGTTTGGTCAAAGAATTTTGCTCTTTCTAAAAGAGGGGATTCCACCTGAATCCAACATACAGATTAAAGACAACTGCAAAAACAGATTATTTTTTAACTTAAAACCCTACTTGAAAACCTTAGAGAAAAGATATACTAAAACAGGTATAATGCCACTCTAACACAACAGTAGCTTGATTTTGAGGCTGAACTATGAAATTACAATTGCATACTCAGAACCTTCCCAGGTTTTTTTCACCTGCACTTAGATTTTCCAGGGTTGGTTTTGCAAATAGAGTCGTGTGACTTCTGAGAGTGGCAAGTCTGCCGAACTGTCTAATGCTGTCTGCCACATGCAATCATGGAAATAAAAATGCTTTTCCTTTAGAAAAATCTCCTGGAGGCTCCTTGTGCACTTTCCACCACCTTGCTGTGTGCTTGGAAAGGCTAGGTTCACAGGATTATTTCTTCCTCCTAGAAGGGCCAAGTCTTCAGTTGGCTCATGAAGTTGCTGTAAGGGCAGGCCCTTTACCCTTTGACTCTCTTGAAGTATGTTGGGGAGCTGGATACACCAGACTGTTTCTTAATACTCATGTTTTTAAATTCACCAGTCTTGATGAAAAACACTTTGATCTTACCCAGCTACCTTAGCCTGGTTTAAATTAAAGGAGAGTTTTGGGAAATATGCCAGAAGTACTTACAGCATCCAATGTAGGCAACACAGTTACAAATGTTTATAAAAGAGGTAAACGAAGAAATTACAGAAAGAGAACACTTAATCTAATCACAGCAAGCTCATATCTCACAGAATCTTTTGGGTTTCGCCTGACTTGTCATTGCCCCGAAAACCTTGCAGGTTTTTTCTGTCTTTTGCATCTGCAGCCTGGAGAGAACATTTCAGGGCCAGCTTGGTACTGATTGAAGGGTTCAGCTCCCTCGTGATGACTTTTTTTCCCTGTCATTCTTCCTTTCACCTCCAAGCAGAGCCAACTTAATGATGTGTCCTCCATGGGCCTGATACTGCTTGGAGGGGAGCTGTGGCCTCAGAGCTTTCCTTTGGTGTCAGAGCTGGCAGTGTCTATGTTTCTGTGGTTCACAGTTTTCACCCTCCATGCCTTTGAACTTTCTGCCAAATTCTATAGTAATAAATGCACTTGTTCTGAATTCATGAACGGGCTCAGTGACAAGAGTGATGTCTAGCTCCTGACTGAGACTAAGCATAGGGATAACCAACCACATGGAGAAACAAGGGTTATGACACACTTGGCCACACCTAATTTAACCCTTAGAAGGTGCTCTGGCATCTTTTAATCAGATTAGGAGTGAATTTTTTTCTGTCAAACAAGCTCTATGGTGTGGTTTTTTATAAATGACAGGCTGCATTTGGAGAGAATTATTTTTCAATGAATTTAGGGATGGACATCTGAAAGTACAAGGCTGAGTAAGATAAGGGACAAGGCAATAGAAAAGGTAGTGTTGTGCTGGCTTGAGAGCTGATATAAACAGAAAGCTTTCTTTTCATACCTGGGTATCATCAAGAGATTCTGTGACAGGCTTGAACATGGAGGGACAGAGCCCTCATGTAAGCATCCTGGAAAATTCATTGCAACACCCTTGGGGTGAGGTATTGGATCATCCTGTGTGCTGCCGTGAGGCAGCTGCATTGAATATCATGAAAATCATCAACAAGAATATACAGGACCTTTTAAAACCTGCTTTTCAAATCCACAGTCAAATAGAATGATTTTACTGTTAGTTGTATTTGTCTAATATATATTAGTACACATAAGAAATCAAGATAAAGAAAAAGCTTGGCTCGCTCATGGTTTTAATGTATATTCTGGGAGATATTTTATAATTTTTTCAACTTCTTGAGTATTTGGTAAAAATGTCCATTGATACCTCATTGCCCAGATCTCATTCTGATATTCTTTGCCATATGCCCTGACACCTCACTCAGGAGCTGGGACTGACCTTATGTGGGGTAAAGTTGTGACTTGTTTTCCAAATACAAGGCTGCATCCCTCTTATCCTCTGCTGTAAGATTTGAACATAAAATATCTCTCTTCTCAGTTCGAGTGAGAGAGGAATTTTTTCTATGGCTGTTAGCATTGACTGACTTCAATTACTCATTTAAAGAAGTTTGTAGAAATGACCTGGTAACATGATGTGCCCTACTGGATATCTATGACAGCACAATTTTTAGAAGAGTGCAGAGCATCTATTTGAAAGGATGGAGCCCAATTTTTAGTTTTAGAATAGAATATTTTTCCATTTTTTAATAAAATGTAGACATATTGCTGCTCAGAAGAACATGCAACTACAGACAATATAGAGAAAATGCACTACAGTGTTGAATTTATGTGCATGAAGTTCAACTACTGCTTCTTCAAAGGTTTGACTACTGCTGTTTCTGAAGCTCCAGCACTTCTTGAAAGCATCAGAGAGTGTGCCTTCTGTGGCCGCCTCTTGTCCCTCACTGTGACTTCCTAACACAGGCAAAATTAGTGGGAACATGGAGGTAACTCACATCACTTCTCCCTTAGCGTTGAACAGTCAGTAATTATTAAACTGAATCTTGACCTTTTACATGCAAATAAAAATGCAAATAAACAGTAGAGATTCATAAGATCAAACCATTTTCTTTAACTTTATTCAGTATTAAAGCCAAAATTCAGTCCAGCCTACTTTGTATATTTAGTTTCAGGGATTATTGAGGGACTGCTCTTTGTGAAAACTAATGCAAATGAATGATACTTTGGCTTTTAAAATTACTGCAAAAAGCACGTTAGATTCCAGTCAGTGGTAATGATTTGGAATTAGTCCTTCAATGGACACATAAAAGTTTGTCTAAGTGGTTAGGAGAAAGCCTTCACAATTTGTATTTAACACTAAATACAAGCTTTTAAATGATCTCTTTACACATGTAATTCAAAGTACTTCACAAACTAGTTGAAGGTCAAACATTAATTACTGAAGAAATTTTGCCTAAAACATGAGCCAGCTTGTTCTGGAGGCTATGCAAATAGTCAGGGAGGAGCAACAGAGGGTGTGGGGAATGAGCTGCTGAGGCATGGTAGTATTGTGAAACCTCAGCTGCAGGGCACAAGGACTGTATGGGCACAGGAAGAAATAAGGCCTAACTGAATCATTGTGAAATGTGCACTACTTAAAATTCGCCTTATAAATCTCTTTCTTTTGGATACCGTGCAATATTGTGATGGTGACATAATAGCTTTAAAAAAGATCTGTTTCAATCCAGAATACCAGAACTATGGGATGGAGATAGCTTCAGAACATACTGTAATAATAAACACCTAAAGCACATGTATTTACCTGAGAAACACTTTCACTTCAAAAGAGTCACTGTAACATTTTTGGAATTCATTGAACATGTGCACACAGAAAGTACAGTAAAAAGGTATTCAAGTAGATTCTTTGGCTTAGAAGGAATGCCATAAAATGTTATTTTAGGTCTCATTGTTCAACCAGAGTGATGCAGTTGCTCTGTGAACATCTCTGAAATTCCTCCCTGTGAACATAGTTAACTAGGGACTGACTTTCTACAGTTCTTAAGAGAAAATCCCAGCATTAAATACTTGTTTGCCATTTACCAGTCAGTTTTCTTCTAGTCTAAAACTTTCTTCTAGTCCATTTTTTCAGTAATGGATGTAGTCTTGTTGTTTGCTATTTAGCAGTCCATTTTCTATTAGTCTAAAACTTTCTTCTAGTCCATTTTTTCAATAATGGATGTAGTCTGTTGACAGTTGGGTTCTGTCAAGGGCTCCTACAATATGTTACAGAAAACCTGTCTGCTGGCATCTCTTTATCATGATGTTTATCGTCTCTTTATCTAGCTGTCCCTCTACAGCTAGAAGGAAAACAGTTAATGCAATAAATCTGTAAAAACAGAGATTTCATGTAAATGGCTCCCATAAAGCAATAGGTTCTAAATCTACCAAGGGTTATTCGCAGATGTGCCATTTGTTTCTTTGACTCCATAACTGTGTGCAAGCCAGAAAGAGAAATAGATGCTACCACCAAAAAAGCAACGTCTAATCAAAAGTGGTAGCTGGGGAGGAGAAGGGGAACCTGGAAACACGCTTTCCTGATGCTATGCCTGCCAAGCTTTGTTTCACAACCCCCACTCCTTCCTTTTGTGGAGACTAGTCTACAGCACAGCCCCACAAACCCTCTGCTCCTCTGGGGAGATGTGTCACTGTCTGCCACGACCTGGCCTGGTGCTACCAGTTGGGGTCAGAGCCAGGCAGTGGACCCTTAGACATTGTACTCTAATGAGGCTCTGGCAGTATGTGACCTATTGTGCTTGAGGACATGAATGTTCCCTCTCCAAATGAAAGGCTTTGCCTGACCCTCTTATCTGTTCCAAGAGTGAATCTCATGTGGAAGTTTTCTGTCAACTCTGATGCTGCTGAGGGATGGGGTGTCAGGAGGCTGGTAATGTGCTGGAGGTCTGAGCTGCCAAGGGCTCAAGAGAATTTACTGAATTGAAGACCAAAATCAGCTGCAGTCAATGAGAGACTTGCATTGACTCTAGAGCTTTTTGGATCAGGTTCCAAATGATTAATTCTTCATAAACAAAGGGGAAAAAAGAGATTCCAAGGAGTCAGGCCTGGAAGAAAGACAAAATTTAGTCCTATAACTGTCGTACTCTCTATAAACTGAGTTACATGGTTATATAGCTTCTAATTATCTTGTAATCTTCAGCATTGTGTGAATATTAATATTTACATGACTGCCGTGTGCTACAGTTCTGTGAGTACTTGCACTTCCAAGAAATGCCTGTTCAAGAGTGAAACAAAAAATAACTCACATGGAAGAATAAAGTTTGGCCTCTAGGATCAACTTCCAAGCACATTACTGAAATTCCAGAGTTGAGTATGATATAAACTTTAAAAATGCTGACTGGGAAAGGAGGAAGGAAGGGAGAAGAGATGACAGTGAAAAAGAAGATGAGAGTGGAGCAGGACAAGGACCTTGAGTTCAGTAACACTCATTTGCAGTTTTCCACTGAACATTTTTAACATAGTCAGGTTTAATTCTGTGTTGTTAAAACAACAAGGGCATGGCCAGACAAAGGTAAGCCTCATCGACTCTCCTATTAGGTGGATGTGTTTCTTCTCAAGTCTACTCTAACCTTTATGTATGTGCTTTTTTTGTTACACAATCATCATGACCATAATTCGTCTCCTTGTACATTGATCCCAGACTTGTGGGACTCCTAGGAAAGGAAGCAGAGGTGCTCATTTGATGATCCTTGTGGGTCCCTTCCAACTCAGAACATTCTGTGACTCTGTGATTCATTTTGCTGGCTGTTGGTGAATGAAAGGTTGTCTTGGAAGGCTCTTGTCTGTCATTGAGCTCTTGTCTGCTGGGTGACACCAGCATTCTGCCAGCAAGGCTCTGTTCCCATGGTGTGCAAAGCCTGTGTGCCAAGTGCACTTTGCCTGTGTGTGGGGGACAGTTGTTCCTTTGTGCAACACAGCAGCAGGTTTGAACATAGTTTGAAATACATGTTCATGACACTCTGGGTTCTGGTGCATAACTGATCAATGCAGCTTGAAGGTAACTCCCTTCTCCTCTCTTAATGTTTCATGGAGTACAAACTGTATGAAAGCAAATATGTGAGGCAGGGTTCTTCACAAATGGGTGAGAAGACTGCTGACATCAAGCTGATACTCACACAGATGCCATCATTATTTTTACATTAGGCAACTGAAGTTCTTGAGTTGTTATAAGGGTGAAACATGGCAGTGTGTATTGCCATTCAATCTAGAGGAAGTGGCAAGGGAAGAGACTTCCATGCAGACATGACGTTGCATCTAACAGTGCCATGGGAACCAAATTCACATGGGAAACCTCTTGTGGGAATCAGACATAGTTTCCTTTCAAGAGCTCCAAATGTGCATCTCTTTTTTTGGCCACTGGAGCCACACAAAATCTTTATGGGCAGTCTGCAAAGGGTTTTCAGCTGTGGCTGTTTGTGATGGTACCCAGAGATTATTTGTTTTGTGGTCTCTTTATCCTCCCTAGGGCTGGAGCAAATTAGAGCTTGCAATGACCAGCCATATTGGAATTGACAGTCATCTGACAATGACAGAGAGCAATGAAACATTATATATAACAGGCTGTGGATGCAATTTAACACCTATCCAAGAAATACATTTCTTGTCCAGAAGTCCAAGGCTTGTCTATCTGCCTTAACATTCTTTAAAAGAAATATTTAGAAATCCTGGCATAGTGCTCAGCAGAACAAGCAAAGGCTAAGGTGGAAAAAAACCTCAGACTGAACACTATCACATTACAAAACATTTGTTTGGGACTAGCAGCTTAAAGAAGTTCTTACTGACCAATCTTAATAACATACAGACAGCAGTAATTTTACATAGTGGACCTGTCATGTAGAATTTGCGTTATCAATCAGAAAATCACAGCTGAGCAGAACAGGGTCAGTTCAGTTGCCTCTTGATTTGAAATTGCTCCACTTTCTTCTGAAGTGAGATGAGTGCTCATAGAGCAGTTATTTTGTCTTAGCTGGGAAGCCACAATGGACAGCTGGAACATAGCTTAGGCAGCCAAGCTGTCTTGCAAGTGATCCTGTGATCCTGTGGTTTGCCACTGCACATGAGCACCTTGCCATTAACAGTGCAGTTGAACAGAGAGCTTAAATACTCCACAAGGTGATAACTTCCCAAGGTGCCTGAAAATATGACCTCGCTCAAGGCAGGAGTTTTGAGTGATGAATAGCCACTGGGTCTGAGGCACAGAACTGGCCTCTTCCCAAGCCAATGTGAACATGCTCCTTATCAGTGGGGTTTGACAGGAATACAGCCCAGTGTCTGTTCCCTGGTCTGACTGCACAAACTCTCTAGACAGAAGGCTCAGCTCTCTTATGGAAGGCTCAGCTGCAGAAGAGCAGATGAGCTAAAAATGGTGGACAAATGCTGACCTACTAGTGGATAACGTTCTTATTGTTCTCCCAGTTTCCTTTCTCTGACCTGCCAGGTACACATGTCTGTGACAAGCAAAACAAACTATATAGGTAATCAGTGAATGGTTATTTCACACAATAGGAGTGGTTAATTAACACATAATGGCTATCTTGAAACCTGGAACATCACCCAGGACAGATAGACTCTGGTCTGCTGCAGACATGGGTGTATTTCCTTTTATTTCAGTTAGGACACATGGTATCCTGATTATACACTTAGAGAGAAAGCAGGAGACCATTCTTCTGACATTGGCCAATGTACATGAATTTTTATGCTGTAAATGCTCCCAGTTGCAATGTCTTTCATCTCCTGTCCTCCCTGGGAAATATCTTCAGTGAAACTATCCATGTCTAGTGCTGTCCTAAGCCATCTACAGCATAATGGTTGAGAACAAAACTCTAAGGCACAAGGGGATGAGCCCAGAGTGAAATCTTAGCGGGGAATGATTCTTTCTTGAAGGTGGTCTGGGGGTGCCTTTCAAAATACAGTGGAGTTTTCTCCTTCTAAATGTTGCAGTGCTGTTTTGTATCATTGGTAAAGGCATATTCATTTTTACCCTAGAGGGTAGACTTTCATTTTTTTAATTGCAACAGTTTCATATGCTGTAGAGAGTCTGATTTTTAACATATGTTCCCTGGAATATCAGTCGGAATGAATTACACTCCTTTAAGAAAGTCACTTAACCCAGTAGAGGATATTTGTTTTTATGCTAGTTGTTTGGAAATGTTAACACTCAAATGATCTCGAGTAACCTTTGAAGTTAACCCTGGCTTGGAGATCGATTGCTGAAATTAGCACCTTGGTTGTTTTTGCTTTAGTCTGTCTGCTTGAGATCTCTATAACATGTGAGTTGATTGTTTTACAACTTGGAGGTTATCTTTGACATCTAAAGGGGCAAAACACTTCATTTTCTTCTCTTCCCATTGAGATTTAGAAGTAGAGAATGTCTCAGTCATGAGAGTCTCCAAAATTTCTCTGTCTGACAAACGGAATTACTCAATTTTGATTCAAACAGCCAGGACAGATATTTCGGTCTTATGTAGGAGATGTGGAGGAGTCCCTGAAGCATGAAGGTTGTAGGTTGTTTCACACTCATTATCATCAGTAGGTTGTCGTAGAAGTTGGCATAAGAGAAAAGTCTAGTGAGTTGTGGTGCCTCTGTACTAGACTGGCTAACACAAGGCACCAGCAAGGCTGCTGTTTTCAGGCAACACCTTGAGCCGTGGAAATCAGACCTCTTTATGGAGTCTCGAGGCACCTACAGTCATCAGTCACTTAAATAAAATCCTGACTCTTGTTTGTATAAGGCTTAAAGGATACTGCAAGGTTATTTTCTTCCTTGCTCACTGGTCTCAGAATAGATTATGCTTCTAAGGAGCTCAGTCTCATGGAAAAGCAAGTAATTTGATGTGTTTCAGATTGTCACTCAGAAAATTCACAAAAACAGGCCAAGAAGGATTTTTACCTCTCTCAAATGTTTTTTCCCCTTTTGCTAAGATTATTTGCAGATCTTGATGAAGTTTCTACAAGAAGATGTAACACACACATTCCTCAGTGTGAAATATACATTAAGGAACTTGGAGTGTGAAATATTTCCCAAATATATAAAATAATGTTCCACAAGCTACATCCACTATCTCATTCTATGAGATGGTGGCAACCTGTGTGTATCAAAAAGATTCATCAAGAACCCTTTATTTGGAATGCAGCAGGGGAATGAATGTAACAGGAAAACAACTCTGTGATAATTACAAAATATTTCAAAAACATCAGCACTAAAACCTTTCCAGAACACAAATGGTTACATTCCAAAGGATGTCCAAACTGCTTGAGATAACCAGAGGATACATCTACATTTCTGACAAGTTAGCAGTGTCAGAAAATCACCACAAATCCTTCTTTATGAGGCCTGAAACCCAAAATAAAACCTGAAGAGGTTATCAAACCAATGGACTTTATGTCGTCTGAGAGCAGAAGGGAATTCCAATTATTATTCTATAGTAATATGAGAGCTTTTAAGTTTCTGCTGAAATTTTTGGAGTTTATTGCTAGTGACAGCAACTACTTTAGTTCTTCTGTGACTGTCTTGAATTTTGTCTTTGGCAACTCTTAAGGGAAAAGAATCCGTGACTTACTGGAAAGCTCTCATGAAGGGCTCTCTTAGAGACTTTCTACTGTACACTAACACTACGATTTTTGGAGGGCAGTTTTGTAGAACTGCTTGCCTTCTCATCTTCCGGGTCTTAGGAAGTCTCTGGAATGAAGAAGGTTGTTGTTCTGATGTGGAAAAAAGAGTTCTGAACAGAAGGAAATGTGGCCAGCTCAGGCAATGCCAGAAGCTTAGGATTCTGCCCCAGGATGTGTAATTAATCACTGGAACTCTTGTCCTCAGGTTGTCATAGAAACAAAATAAACTGGATAATCTGAAACAATTGTATTAGCTGACATTATATAGAAATTTTAAAAGGGAAATAAGGTCTCAAAAAGGGAAATGCTAGTCCATAAATGGATAAGAAAGAAGTTTTTCCAGTGATGGGGTCTCCACAGAAAGGATTTCTTGCACCTGAATGCTGACGCTTGTCACCAAGAATTGAGCAGGATGATTCACAGAATCAAAACCTTACTCTATGTGTTGTGCTGGTGTGCTTATACACAGCCTGTACCAAATGTAGTTTGGTATTGTTGGACAAAACTTTCGCACAGGACAGATCTAGCTAACACCAGACCAAAGCCTCAGAAATCTTAAAAAAATAGGGAAAATTATTCTCATGTTTCAAACATTCTGAATTGTTCTTTGACTGTAAATATACTTTGCTGGGACTTAAACTAACATGGAAAAGTTTTGCTGAATAAGGGTTTGAAGAATGTTAAACTACCAGCTGGTTCTAATTTGAATTCTTGTCTTAATTAGTCATTTGATTTTGACACATCTAAAACATGTACTCTCTTGGAATAAGCTTTCTCTTTCTTCTGACTAGCCTGTTTCTCAGTCCTCCTCCACAATTTAACCTGCTCTTCAAACAGCAGTATTAGTGCAAGAAAGATGAGTGCTCTGCCCTTGTCAAGACTGAACTCTGTAATTTTCTTTCCCCCTGAATCATCTGTTACAAGGATGTGAATCCAGGAAATTATTTTTAAAATATTATCTCTGTGATAGAAAATGGCATCTTTGATGTGGGTGACCCATTAAAAAATACATTCTGCTGGTAGATGTTGAGCCTTTCATTAAAGTTTAATCGTGACTTCATTATAAAGACATAAAAATAATTTATTTTAACTTAAATGTCATAGATGGTTAAGAGTTGGAAAAGTAGCTGACATTTCAATAGTCACACGTAACTATTCCTGAAGAATAAAGCTCCAATATTTTCTTTTGCAACTCTGCACTTTTTTGTGGTGTAAATTCTGTTTCCAGCTCTCCAAAACTCTGCACATACCCATTGTTTTGGAGCCAATACAGGAATTGCATGGTCCCTCAGGATCAGAGAGTCTGTGCCCTGTTCTCTTGCTACCCCCATGAGAATCCCGTGTAATTATTTCTTAGTTTCTTTTCATTGTTTTTGTGACTTTTGAGTTCTTGAAGGCAATCAAAAGGATGGGATTTGTTCTAAATTTAGATGAAGCTATTCACGAGCACAAGGTATAGGAGAGATGGAACCAGCCTCTAGCAGCTTTCCTGAACCATGACTTTAAAAAATCACAGCGCATCATGGATCCATCTTCTTTAATAAATTCAGGATGACCACACGTTAATTCCTGCCAGCTCATCTCACAGAATTTAAACAATCCCTTTTTGTCTTAAGCATGCAACTTCTGTTGCAACTCAGGTCCACGTGTCTGAAGGACACTGGTGAAACTCTCCAAATAAAATGGAATTCACTATTCCTACACAGATTTTTGAGAGGGTTAATTGCAACTGCTGTTTCAACTAAACTCCCAGAACCAATTTCAAGGAGATATTTCTGTGTTACCAGGTATGTGCAAACAGTAGGCTGAGGAGACCATGGCTGAGTTTCCAATACTGTGTGGTCTTTCCTGTCTTACATGACCTCTTTTGCAGACACCTGTTCAGTTTCACTCAGTAAATGCTCTGTGTGAAGTATATGGTTGCAATTCATTACTATGTTGACTTCAGATGAGTAAATTGAACTGCACTGCAAATAAATTTTATCCATTGTTTAGTTTTTGAAAACTTCACTCCTCTTTTATTGAGCACAAAATTTGCAAGGTTGCAGGAGCTCCAGAAAGAGCAGAGCCTGGGATCTCTTACATTGTCAAATGACTAGGATCCTGCAGTTGTGAGACAGCTTAATAATATACACATTTTCAAAAAAATCCATTTGTAATTTGTTTATCATCAGTTGGTCTCTAATCCAATTTGACTGAGTCTTAAGTGAAACTCCTTAGTATTTCCTTATCTCCATCAGCCTTGGACTTTTAGCCTATGTTGACAAATTTAAACAGAGAGGCAAGAAAGAGAAATAGTTTAGTTAGATTAATTCAACAAGTAAGAATAGGACAAAGATATTATTTTCTTCAGTATTTTTAATTTATAGCCATATGACCAGGAATAAAACCTAGGTTTCACTAATAAACTCATCTGGAGTACATGTGTAAGATGTTAAAAAGAAGTATGCTGGACTTTGGCAGCACATCTGTCCTAAATAGTCAAGAAACAGACTAGAAGTTGCTTTTTATTCCTTTCACAACAAAAACTTTAATATTAGAGTCTAAGGAAGAGAAAGAGGAGGGAAAAAGCACAAACCAACCCACCCCAACAGCACAATCTTCAAAACTTTTACCTGTATAAATGAGTTAAATTTCTATTGTGATTTGTGATACCAAAATCCAGAGTAACAGTCAGAATATAAATAATTTTAAACATCCTTTTCCCTTCAAAGAGAGTGACAGCATGATTTCCACAAAGTCACCTCCCAATTCACCATTTGAAGTAAAACTGTGTTCATCAGATACATGGGTACTGACAGCTGCCCTACATAATTTCAAAGAAATTGCCTCCCCCCCCGCCCTTTTCTTTTCTTTTTCTTTTTCTTTTTCTTTTTCTTTTTCTTTTTCTTTTTCTTTTCCTTTTCTTTTTCTTTTTCTTTTTCTTTTTCTTTTTCTTTTCCTGACAAATTAATTATTTTTATACACTTGGAATAATAAGATTTGCTCAATCCTGGGAAAAGAATGAATCCACTAGTGTGAAAAAGGCATCCACATTAAAAGACAGAAGTTTAGTGAAATCAGATTACATTTCTTTCGTCCTTTCTTACTCTAGTGGATTTAATTGACCCAAATCTGTGCAAGCTGCAATGTATTCTGATGGACTTCCACTGACAAAAATATTTTTTATGAAAATCTAATACTCCTTTTTGGATTTCTGTTAATGTTTGGTATATAATGCTTTTTATTTCTACTAATACATCTAGTGTTTTTATCATATGAGTTCTGTAGTGCTGGCTCTAGTAATGCACCCCAGTAAAGAGGAGTTACAATAGGAGATTTGTTTTATCCAGGATGGAAAATTTTACTTTTTCACATAATTTTAGAAATTTTTAATCCACAAAAGTTTGACAAAATTACATGGGAATTCTGGAAAAAAAGGAGAATGCAAATTATAAGGATATGATTCACTGAAACATGTATTAAAATGTTGAAAAACTTAGCTTCATATAAAGGCTGTTTTAGAGCCTGACTGATCACTCTGTGGGTCACTGAGCCACCAGTTTTCCTTTGTCCCAGCCTAGTCCTAGGTGTGCCACCACGTTTTGGGCACAGGAGAGATGTTTGGGGGACTCTTCCATCCTACTTGTTCTTAAGATCAGGTTTTAGTGCAGAGATCTGAATACTGTGAGTACTTGCAAAGCAGCCTATTGGGTCCCTGTGTTGGAAGATGAATTAGGAGGAAATCACTGTGCTTTTACCTCATCCTTTGTGAAAATTGAGATGGTTGCCACTGTGCTTCCCACAAGGTGAGGGAAACCAGGTATTTTTTGGGATGGAGCAAAAATTTTTGAATGGACAAAACCATTAAAACATGAAAGCACATGTAAGACTGCAGTTACCTCTTAGCTTCTAGCTCCTCAAAGTTGAATGTTAAAGACTTTGTCTTTGATGGATGCAGACTTCAATTAAGGTTTCCTTCTAACAGGTGTTCTGAGTTAGGGATGTCTTGGGAATAGCTGCTAGTAAACCTCAATAACATGCTGTAAAAAACTGGGTATAATTTTGTAACATCTGGTAGCAGCCACCTGATCTCTGACTTCTGCTGCTGATTTGTCCACATTGAGACAATTTCTATCACAGACATCTCTCACATTTCTTCTCAAGACTGAGTTCTTTGCAGACTGCATCAACAGCAAGTACCTTAAAGGCAAACACATTACATAGAAAGTACAATGTCTTTCAGGTCTCTACAAGCTCTACTCATGCTTAACATCTAACAAATCAGAGTGTGTTATGCATATTGCTACAAGTACATGAACACTTTTGGACAGGGTGCTGAACATGAATTTATTTCTCAACCAGTTTTGTTTCTTTTGTTTTAGTTGCAAGAAAACTCTCTCCCCCCACCCCCACCCCCCCAGCGCCGGCTTTTAGACGGGACAAAACAGTATGAGAAGTCACCCGCAACATCTGCTAAAATCTAGATAAACATCTCAGTGACTCAGGCTACTTCTGCCCTGTCTGCCAGGCCTCTACTGCCACCCACTGTGGTTTGCAGAAGAGAAGCTCCAGGTGTGCTGTCAGCTGGAAGTCTTTTGTATCTGTCATGCAGACAAATTGCCAAATGAATCACCAAACAATGTGATTTACTCAATATGTAGAATTTTGCAATGGGAGAATTGTTTTCCTATAAACAAATCTTCAAATCTTTTAAAGGGCTATTTCCATTCAAAAGTGTTGCTGAATAATACTGATCAAATCCTGGAGAAACAGAATTTAAAAACTTCTCAACTGAGTTGAATGATGATCTCTGGAAATACAGAATAACTGGGGTCATATTTTTCTTACATTAGTCCCTGAACTAGCATAGGCACATTTGAAAATGTCACATGATGATAAACTCCCATCTGTTGTCTTTTCTCCATAGAGAGCTGATGTATGCCATTGTTCTTGGCTGTGGTGCAGCTCAGGGGTTTCCAACTTGAACCATCACATTTGCATAATTTTTAAAAATCATTCATGTCTGAAAGTACTTGAATTATTACCTTAATTACTTAATTTTTACCCCATCAGTTGATCCCAGACCGTTCTTCAAAAGCAGGATCAGGTTTGTTACTGTCTGGAGGCTGCCTGCACCCCACAGAGGCAGAAGGCACTCATCATCCTGTCTGCAGTGAGCTCGGGCATGGCACCTTCTCTCAGGAGCAGGTCTCTTCAGGCTGTTCTCACAGCAACTTTCCCAAACAATAAATTTCTCTGATATGAAGCAGAACTAAGCAAATTTTATTATTGTATGTCACTAGAACATACCAAAATGGTTTTAATGATGAATCAGTTAAGAAAATCCTTCACCTTGTCCTTTGAGTGTCCCATCTCCCATGTAGTGTTTGGGTTTACGAGCTTTTTAAAGGCTCCAGTGGTAACTGTCATGAGCAGAGTCTTATATGCAGACAAAGAAAATGTAGGCAGGAGGAGGTCACTGACGTGCTGGGAAAATCTGCCGTCTCCTCACACAGGGCAGTACAAAAATAGTATCCTAACTGGTCCTATTAACTCTTTAAGGTCCTTATTCCATCTCTTGCACATGGGCTTGGGCTGCCTTTGGTGACATCACATTTTCCCCTTGAACACCCCATAAATGTGTGATCTGTTGTCTCATGGATTTTGGCATGTTTAGTTGCTCACTGACGTGCAACACTAGGTAAGAGCTGTCTTAGATGTTACCAGGGGAAGACAGGCTCTGAAATATTAATGCTGAACATCATTTGGCGGTTGATACAGACCCACAATTTGACTGGGATTCAACTTAGGCAAATGTGTCCCTGCCATCAGGAGGAAGAGCTGCCCCAGGCCATGCAAGGTGGGAGTATCACACTGCAGGCTTTCCCCAGGAGGACCTGGAAGAAGTGGGTCCTGCCCTGCAGTGCCTTGCTAGGCTGCTCCACAAAGGATGAATGGCTTCTCTGAGGACTAGTCATAGGGGAAGCTGTCCAAACAAAGTGGATGTACACTCCAAGGCTCTGCTGTGTCTAGCTGATAGTTCTGGTGCTGCTGATGGCCTACACCTGTCTTTCATTTTCAGCATGAAAGTATTTTGCTATAAAAGATGCCTTCAGAAGTACCTGAGTTTCAGCTGATGGTTTGATGAAAGCAAAACCTTTTCCTCCTGACTGCTCTGAGGGTACAAGAGAAACACCAAGCTCTGCTATGACTTAGGTCATTTCAGATAAGGTGTACAGAACTTTGGTTGTTTCCTCTTGTGAATCTCTTCCATTTGGCATTATTATAATATAGGGAAGAGAGGCCCACATTTCCTCTTGGTGGGAGCAGGGACTTTGATTTGTCATATAATCATATGTTATATAGATGACATAAAATGTATGTCATATATAATAATAATATAGGGAAGAGAGGGTCACATATTCTCTTGGTAGAAGCAGGGACTTTGATTTGTGAGTGAAGACAGTTGTAAAACCAAAGAATTACGAGGTAAAATTTAGATCACAGATTAAAGTTTTCTGGTGTAAGTCATGGAAAATCTTGCCGGTCATCCTAGCTGTATCCCCTTCAGCTTCCACAGCTCAAAGCAAGAAAAGGACTCTGTCCAAACAGAAAGGATGTGATCACACATTTCTCAGATTGCTGCTAACAACAGTTTTATTAAACAACAGATACGTTTTACAGTGCAAAGCAGAAATGGGCATGCTGAACTCAGAGTATGAAGGTCATTTATGTGAAAAATGTATGGTAAATACTTATTGATAAGTTGCAGGCAACAACAGTCAAGAGTGAAAAGCTCTACGTGCTACTAGCACAAAGCAGAGTTTTCAATCCAGTGACAGTTCTGTTTTGAAACCCCTCAGGGTCAATACTGCAAGTGTGTCCTCATATGCCCAGGATTCATATGTCTTTCTCCATCTGGCTCTTCTCTCAAAACAGTTTTATATTGTTCTACTGACTGCAATGCGTATATCATCCTGCTCAGATCTCCAGGAGAGTAAAACTGAGTCAACAGAGCTGAAGATGAAAGTAGTAAAATTTTGAGTGATACCAGGCGACAGGAAAGCATCTTCAAATGAGCATTTTAAAGGGAATTAGGGAAAAAGTTTAGGCAAAGAGGAAAACATTAGGGCAGAAAAAAATAAATAGTGCTTTTGAAGATATAGAATTCAGTCAGTACAGAGAAATGTAAAAATAAATCCTTAAATGTAATTATGCAGAGTAAAAATGAAAGTGCTTTTGGTTTACAAGTTCTAGGTAGTAAGAGGTAGGAATTTTTTTTTATCTAGGATTGCTAGTGGTTTGCTAGACATAACTGTTAAAAAGGTCCATTACTGATCATTTTAAAAGCTGAATGGGTTTTTTGGATATGTGTGTTATCCCAGAAATTGATTCCGTGTGAGTGGTATGTGAGTGACATTTTACTGATTCCAGTCCTAGCTGTGTGTGTGACATGGTCTGTCACTGCTTTTTCACCTTTCTGCACTGGAGCTGTTTGTTCTGGCTTAAAGCTTACAGAGAATTTAAGATGTGTCATGTAACAAGACAGCAAAAGTGGAAAGGGGCCATAAAAGCCAGTGGAATCTTTGTCATATTTGTCTAATATAACTATGAAACATTGGGATACAGCTCTGCTGTACTCTGTCTACATACATTAAATAGGGTATGTTGAATGCTGATGTTTAAAAGAAAAGAACTTTTCTCCAATGAGGCATAGCCCAAATGGCCCAAGAGACAGAATTTCTTGTATTCTTCCGGCTGAAACTCAGTTGCTGTGTTTTAAGGGCCAGATCACCAGCCATGACATCGCTATTTTGCCTGTGTGTGAGCAGACTTGGCAGGGCCAGGTGGTGATGTGCAAACCCTAATGGACAAAGGTTAAGGGCTTCAATGGAGAAGGGCACCAGAGAGTCTTTCCTTGAGAATCAGACTGCCACAAGTCTGAGAAGGAATTTCTCTTCAGTTTGATGGATTATCAATAATTGGTCATAAGTGAGTGTGCTCTTTGGGTTTCTCTTCCCTTCCGTAAGCTGTCTGGTTTTAATGAAAGGATATTTATTCTCTATTAGCCCTTTGGGGTGCCTGTCTCCCTGTTTCTTTTTTGCAGATACCTCTCACAACTGTTTTATTGTGCTCTCCTTGGGGAGTTCCTCAAGACAGGGCACATACCTGTCCTACAAAGAAAAGGTTGTACATAGGAGTTCCACACAGTGCTGTCACGATGCCGCAGAAACAGACCCTTGTATTTCTTCATCCTTTTCTGTGATAAGGAAAATTCTATTTGACTTTTGTGGCAGTGGTGCTTGTGTTCTCACTGCCTCCCACTTGAGCATAGCAATTCTTGATCGGGTACAGCATCAAATTGCAGCGGGGTTAGCATGTGGTAACAAGAATGATGCTGGGGTGCCTGAAGGAGGGAGAGCATTGCTCTAATTTTAAATCACTGAACTGGCAGCTTCATCTTAGATCAGCTTACCCAGACTCAAAAGATATTGCTATGATCTATTTAACTGAAATTAACCTTCACTGATACGAGGTAATTACATTCCAGTGGCAAAGTTCTGTTAATCAGTCCCCGTGTGACACTGTCCTTAGGTTTAGAAGCATTACTTTCAAGCTGTGAGAACAGATTTTTAAACCCAGCTTTGGGACTTCCTGAGTCCCAGCCAGCCTGTGGGCAGCTGAGCGTGTGTGCTGCGCAGTTTTTTTAATCCAATATGTTTTACTATGAGATAATTTTGCAGAGCAAGCTGAGTCTAATCTGTGACCAATCTTACCTGGTTCCTGGGCACTCTTGCTCTTAGGAGGGAAGAGTAAGGTAAGAAGCCTCCTGATGTGTCCTCTTCCTGTGTGCAGTGAAGGTCTCACCTCCCACAATCTCTTTTCTGTCTCTATAGGGACAGCACTAGCATGGCTCCGCAGGCCTGCTTTAAAAGAATGCAGGAAGAGACTGGGAAGAGCCCGTGCTAGGGACACCTATTTCTGGAAAAGGGCTGAAAGCCATCAAAGCAATTCATATTTATGGGTCATCAAGGAGGACAGAAATAGGAAGCTGCCTTGTTCATGTCCTCATTTAACAATGACTTATGGACATGGGAGAGGAAATTGTTATTGAATGGCAACAGCAGATGCCAAGTCAGGTTACTCTGCTCTCTGAATAGGTTAAATCCAGTGGATACCATCAGAGGGTGTAAGAGTGTCCTAGAGAAGAGATATGTGTATGAGAAGGGTGAGCAGTTCTGCTTCTCAGCCCCTTTCCCATAAGCCTCTGTAAAGAGACCTTCCTATGGAGTGGTATTAGGACATGAGGATGTCTGGTCACCTGAGAGAAATCTTACGGGTTTGAGGAATCAGCCCTTTTTACTGATATTTAACTCTATCTAAACATTCAATACTTCACATTTAGGCAGTCATCTGAGGAAAGAGGTGAGTTAGGACCCACGTGTAAAATCCACAACAGTTCCTTGTTTTATTTTAATGGTTTTTACAGACTGGTGATTATTGTGAAGATACTTTGGGACTGAACCTTTTCTTACCTTTGTAAAAGCTGACATTGATCTTTTTCCTTCTTTTAATGTGCTGTGACAATCTGCAAACAACTGTTTTCTTTATGTGGCCTTAGAGTCTGTGTGGAAGATTTGTTGTTGTGCCTTGTTCTCTGACTCTCATCATCAGTGGTATTAAATTTGTTGAGGGCTAGGTGCAACAAACTCTACTGTACACTTATGGGAAGGCCCTGCCTGACTGTAAGGGAAGGTGAGAAGGAAAAAAAAAACCGTTAAGTATTATCTATTTAAATTTAAGCACTGCTGAGTTGCTAAGCCAACTCCAGTTCACCTCCATGCCCAACACTTCCCATCAGACCTTACAGGTACTGGTGGTGGTTAGTGCTTCACAAGGTTCTCTCTCGGGTATTTCAAAACACTTGCTCTTCTATTTGTGCTTTCTTGGGAGCCCCCTCCCTTGCCGCCACCAGCCCCCCAACAAAGCAGGTCTGAGAAAATCTGCTTCTGCGTGTCTTGGTCCAGGTTCAACTTATGTCCAGGAAGAGCTCATCATTTTGTGTGCCTCAGCCCTTATATAGAGGAAAGCAGCTTACTGGAGTCAAGGCCAATAACCAGAAGGCTTTATTTCTACTGAAATAGAAGCAATATGAGAAAAGATCAGACTTTGTTTATTCAGGGTAGAGAAAAGATCCAGTTATGGCCGAGACATAAGGCAGTAGGATATACAGATCTAAATGTAATGCTACTAAGGTGCTTCTAGGAGTGGAGAGCTGCCAGGCATCCTGATTGCATTCTAGTGTCTAAACCAAACAGAACAGAAAAGTGCCTCTGTGCTTTAATGACCTTTCTGGGATCACATTCTAGTCCCATTAATTTGGGTCTTGAATTTTTTTTTTATCTCTTGAGAAAATGTTTAAATGTTAAAGTTCATCATGAGTCTTGGATGTATTTCTGAACCATCCTCAAAGGCCTCCAAAGCACTCACACCTGTCTGTTGATGCTGACTTGCTACAAACCTTATTTTGTATGAGGTCTCAAAAATTACCTGGTTTGAGCAGCCTGCTGATGTTCCCCATAAAAAAGAAAAGCCTTAGGAATCCCAAGACCCTGGAGAAACAGTAGAACTGTTGCTCTTGTAGGACACAATTCCTATGTTCTTAGCTTAGTTTATGCATTGATTCATTGGACGACCTTGGAGAAAGTGTACTGGAACAAGGATTGACTTAATCTGGCTGGTGATTAACTCATCTCAGCCTTGTACTGGTAAAAGAAAGGCTTCTGTGTGAAAGAAAAGCCCCCACCAAGGCTTTAATTCAGCTCTTTTCATGCTTGTTGGGCTTTGCTCTGCATTTTCTTTTACAAAAACAATTCCATCTTTTATGGATGAGAGGAGTGGAGTTTGTCAGAACAGTGTGATAGAACAGAGAGGCTTCCATTTGCCAAAGATTAAATCCAACACTGATGGGAAAATCTAAATGAATCTTCTCCAAACATTTCTGATCCATGCTGCAATATAATTTGAAACCCGAAATATCAGCATGTTCATCTCCATGCTTGTTCATAAAAGACTACCCCAAAAGACCACATCCCTTACTCTCAATTATGAAAGAAATATCTGGTAGCTCTTTTCTTCACCATGTTTTGATAGTGAGCTTGGAGAGTGCTTGCACTGGAAAACTGCCCAGAGAGCATTTTATTGGTCACATTCAATTTTAAAATGGTTTATATCTCCCTAAACCCTAGGTTCACAGTATTTAATACTACTAATGGGATGGTAAGATTGCCAAGCTTTTATCAGCATGGAGATATCAGAATGGAAATAGTAAAATGACACATTAATCTTTGAGTTCTCAACATGTCACCATAGAAACACTCGCTGCCCATTATCTAAGTGTTACAAAAATACCAAGTTGTTAATAACAGATACATTGGAAGAGCAGTAGAAATGCTGGCGAATGAATATTGTCATTGGTCCAATCCTCCCTTTCCTTATTCATTTTCAGTCACAACCTGGACTTGCAGGCAGCTCTATCTGCCTCCCATGGAGAAAGGTAATTTCCATGTTGTCTTCAAAGGAAAGATAAGAGACAGATTGTTTTTTGGTGGGTTTTTTTTGGTTGTTTGGTTTTTTTTTTTTTAAAATAAGTGGGACTAAATATTCTTATGCATGATAGTTGGTCTGTGAAGATAGCCGAGCTCTCATTGGCTTCACTGTCACAAGGTGACAGTGTCACTTCGGGCCCTGACATTTATTGCAAACCAGGTTAGAGCCTTAAGGGTAAGGTGGAAATCAAATAGCAGGCAGCTTGTGATTTGTAGGGCTGTGATTTAACAAATAGCACCGTTTCTAGGCTTTCCCCTCTCCCTGCTCCAGATCCTGACCACACCCATAACATATTCCCAAGGGAAAGAATTAGAAAATGGAAGAATTGCTCATTTGACATTTCTGGCCAATGTCTTTGTCTGGTGAGTGGAGGGTTAGCATCAGGAGCATTTGCACCTTTGCCTCTCAAACTGCTTCCCAAAGTCTTTATTGGGTAAATGAAGTTTAGTTAACTGTCATCTCATTAAACAACCTTCTTCCCTCTGGGTAGTGAAGGAACTGGATCTAAGTAACACATTTGTGAAGGTGTGTCCACTTTCTACTACAAGCAAAAATAATTGGTCTTTTTGTACTATTCAAATCTAAAGTGTGGGGGGGTTTTGTTTTTGTTTTTTTTAAAATTTTTGACTGGGGGAGGTGAATAAGTTATTTGACAGCAAATCTTTTTGAATCTATTAGGATGATAATCTTTCCTGAGAAAGAAGGCTCTTCTGGTACATTCTCTGGCATACTCAGAAAGAGGAAGCATGAACACCTCAGCTGGCTTTGTTTGTTCTTTCAGTGAAGGAAGGAACTTTCAGCCTCTAGTAGAAAAGAAGAAGAAACAAGTGTTAACCAGCAGGGCTTAACCCATCCCCCTTGCTTGGACCGATATTTATGCTGCAAAGAGTAGTGCATCACACGGGCTGAGGGTTCTGAGCAGAAGCAGCATCTTATCCATGCTACCAGTGTTTTCCAAAGGCTCTTTGTAAGCAATGGAACTGCTGCTTTATAACTTGTCCTCATGGAAGTGGTGATGGTTTTATTTGTGGAATAGGCAACGGGGCAAAACAGAGATTCTCTCTTTTAATCCAAATGTCCTAAGACATAGAGAGCATATGAGGCCAAATGTGGGTTTTGCCTGTCTTAATACGCAGCTGTAACCTCTCCCTCATGAAGAAGGGGTTTGGTGTTAACATGTACATACACAAGCTCACAGTCCTCTGGTATGGCCCTCTAATAGTACAGGTGGCCCATCTCTTCCAAAATCAGATCCCCCACACAAAATGCATGTTTAAGACAAACTTTCTCTGTGAGGCACTTATCTTAAGCTCCACAGAGGCTTTGCAGGTATGTCAGAAATAACCAGAGCTCACATAGCTGCAAGGAAAATAAAAAGCTCTGTTTATTCACTTAGTGATCTGGCTGTTTGTGTCATCCGCAATGGCAGACAAAATGTCAGCACCTCTGTTTAACTTACGTTTGCACTTTTTACAGACCTGATATCCTTATGTATAACTAATACCTGGTGTATATCTTATGAAGGGTTTGGAGGCATGTCTGAAAATTGCAATAGCAGTTCTGTAAGAAGTCGGTCGATGCTTGAGCACTTTACCATACAGGGGCTGTTTCACCAACTATGTGTACAGATAGTAATGCTTCTTTGGGAGCATTTTAGAACAACAGAAAAGCCCAAACTACCAGCCTTGCAGATTCTTTGAAGTTACTTGCCCAGAGCATTTTATTCAACCAGAATAAACACTGTGCACTAGTGATGACCTAGTGGAGCACACTGCAGGGGAAATCATTAATGCCCACACATTTGTTCCCTTGGTCACCATGGCCTAAGAATAAAAAGTCATCTGTGGTGATGCATGTGCACTTTGCAGGGATTAGCACATCTGTATATTTCCATTTTTTAATAAAATGTCAGCAACATGAATGTTACAGCACTTGTGATGATTACTGTATTGTATATCTGCTAAAAACTAATGATGCAAGTAATTTCTAAAGTTCAAACACTTTCTTCATTTCCTAAAGCTCAAAGTTAGAACACTTCTGGTAACTGAATGCAAATTTCTGAATTGAATTAGGAAAGGTTTCTTTCATTCTGTAAGAATTAAATGTCCTACCACAGTACAACTACACACAGTAGACCACACATAGTAAAATTTCCAAACTAGATAAATAAAAGTCTTGATTTGCATTTATTTTTGGAGGCATAGGGTAAGTCAGAGCCTCATCTTCTCATTTAAATGAGTGAAGTTCTGCTTGGGTGTTTTTTGGTTGCTTTTCTTCTTTTTCAGGTAGGGTGTGGTGTTGTTTGTATGTTTGTTTGTTTGTTTTAATACTGCGGATATGGTACCTGTTTTTCTCTCCATAAGTCCAATCCAGTCTTGTGTGTATATACATATATGTGTATTTGTGTATATACACACACACATATTTCTTTGGGTTTTTACCCTGTCTAGACTTGTCTGTAGCTGAGGACTGCACTGCCATTGCCAGCTTTTTACTCAGCTAGTCTGGTGATCCTGACCTGACCGCACTTTCCAACAAAAGCTAAGAGGCTGACTGCAACAAGGCATCCATTTCAGCAGAGGGCTGGTATAGGCAGGGAATATATTGCATATTGAGGTAATGTGTGATTTATATTGCATTCCAATTCTTCATTAGCCATCCATGGAAATACGCTTAGTGAGCAGATGATGTAGAGAACAACTCCACTCTGACAGTTCCAAACATCATGTAGCTTTGAAAGCAAAGGAATTTTCTTGTGTTGGCAACTGCATGGTTGGACTATGGCAGATTTTCTCTTGGTAAAGAGAAAATAACTGTTCCCTGTCACAGTAGCCTAAAGCTAGCTCTTAATCATGCCTCAGCTGACCAATCTTCTGTCGTGTCTTATAAGAGCTTGTATGGCCCAAAGACCACAGAGCTTGGTTGTTTTCAGAATTAAATTCCTAGTCCAGAAAAATCTCCTAATCCTATCACATTAGGAGCAGTTAAATTTTGGATTTGCTATAGTATGCATCATAGGAGTAGTTAAATTTTGGATTTACTCTAACTCTTAATGGAAGGCAGTGTTCTGGTGAGCTGAGGCTTAGGCCAAGCTGAGTTGGAGAGGTCCAAAGGAGCACCTTGCACATCTGCACTGAGGACGTAATGTCAGTCACTGTAATTCCAGAAATATGATCCTCCCAATGTGTTAGTACCATCCTACAGAGGTTCAGTCAGAGCTGAATAAAGAGTTTTTGGTGAAGCACAGCATATAAAACTTTAGGAATAATTCCTGAATCAAAGACATCCCAAAGTACTTTGCTTTCCTCCAGTGTGCGCAGCTCAATTTCAGTAACATCTTGATGTCCTCAGCTCCTTCACCTCTGCATTTACATTTATCTTCAGCTTTCCTAACCCTATCCCTATCCACATCTCACCTATGACCATAGAAAACCTGCTTCCTTGTCTCTGGGAATGCTGGAACAACAGCCTGAAGTATCTGAAGGTAATACCTGCTCATTTTGGAAACTCATATAGCTCCTTTCCCTTCCAACAGAGTGATGCAAAGTATGATAGAGAGCAAAATAAAGTTGGACAAATAATTTAATCACTATCATACAGTGTTCATTTTTTTGAAATATAAGTCCTAAATAAAGAGAATCCTGTAAATTTTCCTATAGGAATTCATTTTAGTAATGTAAAATTTCCACTTAGTTTCAGCAGTGCATTCATTGATGGTAGCAGGCACAAATCTCAGTAGTAACCTATTTTTGGGTCACGCCCTAATGTTAAGAGCAGCCTTACCCTACATTTGGGAACATTTGGGAGTGAGATTGTCATAGTACTCTCCTGCGTTTAAGGATATAGCTTTTACAGTTCTCTTTGCTGAATGAATATCTGAGGAATCTTAAGGCAGAGAGGTGGAGGTTCATCTTGCTAAGTTGTGTCTACCCTCTCCTTGCAGGCAAGAACATAGTAATTCTAAGCAATGCTGTTTAAAGCAGCCTCTGAAGTCCTGGATAGCTTGAGAAGTGAATTAGGGTTAATAAAGTCTAAGTAGGACCCTGCATGGATATTAGCCATGGCTTCTTCAGCCTTGAAGGCATTGCTATAGAGACTTTGTTCATCTGCATTTCCAAGCTTGTGGTACACAAGTTTTTAAGTCTGAGTTGCATTATAGCCTGGATGTTTGAGGTCCAGAGGACTGAGGTCCAGACAAGTATGCGTGCCCAGGAGCAGCCAGACACGCCTCTGTTCCAGAGGGCATGCTGTCCTGTGCCTGGAGGTGGCTGCCATGCCACTACAGACTGCTTCAGCAGGCTGCCACGTGGGCAGAACAGGTGCCTGTGGGTGGCAGTATCATTTACCCACTGCCATCAGGATGGAGTCACCACTCCATACACTGAACAGTGTCAGCAGCAGTTGTCTGTTCAAGATCATGATCCACACAGGCATAGGATTAGAGCAGATTGCTGGTTGCAGCCACCTGAGACCATAGTGTGAGTGCTTGCAAATGGGTTGCTGGTTTTGCTTTCTCTCTATATTTGTATTCAGTATGCGTCATTTAGAATAATGCAGCAGGATACAAACTGATAGTGATGAAGAAAGTTAAGAGAATTCTTTTAACATGCTAGTAGATGCATAGCTCCTGAAGGGAAAATAAAAGGAATTAGAGGATCAGCACAGATTTCTCTGCAAACATCTTTGAGAAAACCAAACCTGAAAACATTTTCCACAAAAAATGCTTTTAAAAAGGAAGGGAATAAATAAAGCACATCTTTCTCACAGGAAGGAGCTCTGTTCCCAGTGTTTCAGCACAGTGCAAACTTCTGTTGACTACAGAAGTAAAAGCAAAGCTGGTGGCTGGTACGTACCTAAGCTCTCAAGGTGTGCTGGATAGAAATAGAGGTAGCTCAAGGGCAAATGACAGCAGGGAGAATAAGGTGCAGCTCCTTGGTGTGGGCATCTTCACTGTTACTCCAGAACCACACAAGCTCACAGAGGATCTTAGTTCAGCTAAACCTCTCAGTTGGTAAATTCATTCTTCCATCCCTCAGAGTGCTGGGAATACTCTTTCAATCTGAATGCTGTAAATGTGGCCCATCAAGTTATCACTGGGAAAAGCCAGCGTTAACAACCAGCCCCCACCTGCTTACTGTGAACATCAACAAGGACAGCATGTTGTAGTACCAACCTGCTTCTCCTCTGCACTTTACCTCCATCTCTTCTTCATCTGACAGTGTGAGACAGCTTCATTAAGTGCCACGTGATAAGGTACAAACCCATCCTTTTAAAACTTTAAATGGAATTTAAAGGTGTCTGTACACAACCCTGCTATAACTTTCCTTATCTTTGAGTAGTACAATAATGATTTCCATTCACAAGCTTAAATTAACTGAGTAATTTTCCTTGATGCTTTATTAAGAAATTGCTTTGACCCATGAATTCATTTTTACTTTATTTAATATTTATTAAGAAATCAACTCTTAAAGCGCTTTTCATGTGGGCTCACTTTTACAAAGTGAATACCATCAACTCTGTTAGCAGAGGTTTCCAGTAAATAGGCAATACCTTGCAGAATGGAACTCATAATTAATCTTATCAGTGTAAACAATGTTTGTTCTGAATATGCAACTTCTATGAATTTTTGCATTTTTCAGTTAACAGAAGATACTCAGCACGTATTGAAGCTGGAACATGCTTGCCAGAAGTGTTTCATCAGAACGGTTCTTCTTTGTGTGAGGTCAAGGACACTGGTTAAATCACAAAACTGATCCTGAACATGGATTTATTTCAGGGAGTCTTAAAAGAAATTGGTGAAACTTAACAGCCTTCTTTATGGCAAAAACCATTTCAAACAAACATATCTAAATGCATTTATCCCTGAAGGTCAGCATAGGGAAAGGTACAATACAACCACTAATGGTGTCTCTCCGGTATGGTTTCTGTTGATTTCTGTCTCATCTCATACTGTCCCTTGTACTAGGGGTGAACTACAAGAGATTATCTTTTCAGAAGCCATGAGGGGTCTAGCAGCCTCCCTCAACATTCTAGAAATTCATGCCTAGTTGCTGGTGCCAGTGGACGTGCGCACAAAGGTCTTCACAGGCTTGTAGCCTGGGAGGAATCGTTGGAAAACCAAGGCAGTGGAACCACCACTTTTCATTCAGCAGATCTTCCACAGCTAAGCTAAAAGATTTTAGTATATTTATTTGTGGCGGTTAGTAGAGCTTGAGTATAACTACAAAATCAGCCCCAGCTGTCAGCAGAATGATATGTCTGTTTAAATGCTGCATTTGAACTTGACTTTGAATTCTCATCCAGGTGATAAGCAGGCATGCTGCTATCTATTCATGGTTAATAGCAGCAGAAATGCACGTGATGCAGAGAAACCTGTTAGAAATGTCTTGCATTGCACGAGTTCTGTCAGTTTTGAAGGCTCTCACGAATCCTGAGAGCTAGCAAATGTGAAGTGTTTCAGACTACAAAATATGGCTCTTTCTCTCCGTTTATTGTATATGCAGAAGGACAAATTCAGAACTGATCCAACTTTCCTGGTTTTTTTTGGGATGTGGCCGAGACAAACTTTGCCCTTTTAACTCTTGTTTTTCTTTACAAGCTGTGTTTAAATACTTTGGGCCCGTGTAGTTTTTTATTACAAAGAAAACATACTTGCTCTGCGCCTCCTTGTGTCACTATCTTGACATACCACCCCTTCTTTTTTCTATAGGCAGTCTCTGGGGAGCCTGGAAGAGTGTAACAGCTCATTGACTTGCAATGTGATTAATCCTTGGATTAGTCAAAATATGATGCAAGCAGATCCTGACCCAGTGCTGAATGCTGTTCTTGCCTGTGCATGCAGTGTTAGGTACCTTACAACTGTCTCGAATTGATCAGGACATCCGGATTTTGTAACCTCATTTTATAACTGTTCCTCTCTCTCAAATTCCATCCTGTGAAGTTCTGAGGATATGTAACAAGAAGCCACCCAGTTACTATTCCTTGCAGCTATCTGCCAGTGTCACCTGCTTTTCTGGCATCATCGTGCAAGCATGCACTGTCACACTCCCCGCTGGAATCTCAGCTCGCGAGTTGAGATTCACACCATCACTCAGCCTGACAAGAGTGTTGACTCCTGGAGCCAGAGCTGTGCTTGGGAGCACATAAAAGCACCAGAGTCCCCTACATCTTGGCAGGACTTCAAGGACTATCCCAACGAAGAGATCTTGACAGCATAGTTGTAAACGCCACAGGCCCCAAGGGCTCAAACACCATGATATTTATGCTGCAGACTGGATTGCCAAGATAGTATCACTGTTATGCAGACATCAGTCCCTGGGTAAGAAGCAGCATTTCTTACACCTGTTAATTGGCATTTGAAAAAATTGAGGTTGACTGGAGTGGGCAGTACGGTCGAGAAAGACAATGCATGCAAAGGCTGTATCCAGTGTTCTGTTTGGAAAGACTTCAGCTGTATGGGTACCACAAATAATTGCAGAAGCCAGTATTAACTAAAGGAATTGCATACCGAATTATTGACATTGCTGGTATATTTAAGACTGTTGTTTTACAGCCTTTCCAGTCCTTATTACAACTTCAATCGCTGCAAACATGTAAGAAGTCCAGAGCTGTTAAATCCAAAACATGCTTAGGAAGCATCTAATAGTATGATCAACTACTTTAAGATTACATGCAGACTTTCACATGAAGCACAATCTTTGTACTTTGCTCAGCTCTATCCCAGATGGAAATCCTGTATCTAAAGTAGGTCCTTCAAAAGTTTCACTAGACTGGTCTTACTGTAGAAGTAAGCCCAGGTGTTTTTGTATTAGTAGGTAGTAATTAGAACACTAAAGAGGAGAGATGAAGCTGGAGACCTTTGGCAGGTAGTGCTTCTGCACTTCAAGAAATGTGAGGTAAGTGCAACAGCACTAAAGTTCATGAAGTCGAGTGTTGACAGCAGATTTCAGACTCTCCTTGTTGAAGTAAATGGGGCAATTAACACCTTTGAAAACCAGTTTTTAAGTTCATTCATGGGGGGAAACCTTGACAAATTCTGAAGACATAACTGCGCTACTCAGCTCTGATCCCCGGTACTTTTTCCTCAGAACTGCAAGGATTATATATTAGCATAATATAGGAAAAAAAAAAAAAATGGACCATTAAAAGCATAATTATGTGACTCAGACAGATTTCTCCATAAGCAAAACAACAGAACAGAATATTCAAATTTCTGCTAATAACTCCGAACTCTATTTTGTTGGTCTAAAGACAAAGTTTCTGAACAAGCTAATTTTAGCTTGGAGCAATTCCATTCCTTTCAAAAAAATTATAATGAAAATAAGATCCATCTCAGTAATGTGAGAATCTCAATCATGGGAAGTCAAACCTCAAACCATCTTCAAATTATTCAGCCTCATGTAAAGTATCTGGAAAGTGCTCCCATCCAGTAGCAGCAATTCATCAGATTCTTAGGAAATACCTCTCCTCAATGAATGTAAGAAAGATGAGAATGGTAAAATTTTTACAAGTAGCTGAAAATAGGCATCCTAAAACTTAGAATCAGAGCATGGCTTGGGTTAAAGATCTGTCTAGTTTCAACCTAGCTCCTTTCCATGTGCAGGGATGCCACTCACCAGTCCAGATTGCTCAAAGCCGAATCCAGCCTGGTCTTGAACAGTTCCCAGGATGGAGCATCCACAGCTTCTCTGTTCCAGTGCCTCATCACCCTCTGAGTATCAGTATACTCCGAATATCTAATCCAAATCTCTCCTCTTTTAGTTCAACCACTGCCCCTTGTCCTATCATTATCTGCTGGAAAAAGTCACTCACCATTTTTCATAATCTCCATTTAAATACAAAAATACCTCAATAATGTCTCTCTGTAACCCTGGCTGCCTCAGGCTGAATGTCCCCACTATCCCTCTCAGTCTGTTCTCACAGCAGAGGTGCTCCAGCCCCTGATCAACTTTGTGGCCTCCTCCAGACCCTGTCCAACAGGTTCACGTCTTTTTCATGCTAGACCCGAGAGTTGGATGAAGCTCCCCTCCAGGTGGGGTCTCACAAGGACAGAGTAGAGGGGCAGTATTGACCTTCCTTGACATGCTTGTCATCTGCAAAAATTCTGTGATAATATTCCTGCTCATCTTTTCTCCTAGCTGTTTCTCTATTTCTAATAAGAGTGGAGTAAACAACACTCTATGCCAGCTACTGCTGTGCTTTTTTCACTTCCTCCCTTTCTCTCCCCTCACCCCCTATCCTGTATGTGCCCTTGAACTCCTTGCTCTTTTCGACTGTTTTATTTCAGGTGCCAACCTTTGTGCTTTTCTCCCATCGAATCTTTTCGTTGTTTTGTTTTTAGGTTTTTTGGGGAGTGGTTGCTGTTTTTTTGTTGTTTTCTTTTTCTTTTTTTTTTTTCTTTTTATTTATTTATTTATTTTTTAAAATGTCTTTCCCACCTCATGTAACCACCTGTCTTTCGAAGGAACATCGCCGGCGTTTGGAACCAGCGCAAGCAGATCCTCCGTGTGAGGTAAAAGCGGGCAGGAAAGGGACAAGTGCCGGGAGCGGAAACACTGAGATGAGACGAGTGAAGGACGGAGAGAGGTCCGCGGGGTCCGGGGTCCCTCTGGCGGCCACCGGCCCTGTCGCGGCCCTGTCGCGGCCCTGTCGCGGCCCTGTCGCGGCCCTGTCGCGGCCCTGTCGCGGCCCTGTCGCCTGCCCGCCCACGGGAGCTGCCGCGCACCCCTGCTGCCGGCCTCGCCCCTGTTCTAGTCACTCTGCGCTTTAAACCTGCTTGCCTGTCTCTTTTTACTTCTTTGGAGTAGCAATTTTCAGCTGTCAAACTCATTCTCCTTTTCTATGCTAAGTCCGGTACTTATCCTGCATTATATAAGCGGCTTGAAAAAATTTTGGCCGTGTCAACTGCCAAAAGCTTGACATCAGAATTTAAAGTGCAAAAACGTTTACATGATGCTAGCCTACTATTTCGGCTGGTGCTATTTTAAACTTACAAATCCCCATTTATTGACTGAATATTCTTGTCATAGCACACTTGCGTACACTTTTACAGAGAAGGGAAGCACCAAGAGAATCCCTGGCCTGAGTTGCACACAGCGCAACTCAAATTCTGAATACTGCCATGAAATTTTTCAAATGGCAGCTCATATCTTTAGAACTTACTGCAAGTTTGTGTGAAACTTTGGATACTGAACGCTAAAAATATTGACCTTGTCCTGCATTTTTATTCCTGGGATGTTTTGTCTGGCAATGTTAGCACAGGCGTTTCAGCTTTTTTTGACAAGTAGAACCTCTCACTTTCAACCTAAACCCACTACCAGGAAGTCTGTTTTCCTTAGTGGTCTTCCAATAAACTGGAAGTCTGAACTCCTGTACTTGCTGTGATTGAAATGATGATATTTTGTTGTTTCTTCCCCAAATCATGTATTTTGTGAGTTTACAAGATTTGATACTGTAGTACTACATAAAATGGTTTCAGTTTCTTCCAAAGCATTATAAGAGAGCTCTTACTTTCCTTTCTTGATTAAGCTTTATTAGTGAAAAAAGTCCTTTGTACAGGCCCTTAAACCAAGATTTCACCATAGTTATTTGAATTCATCTCAGGGCTGAACACAAAATACTGGAAGAGATTCCATTAGCAGTGTTGAAATAGCATAAGAGAGCATATCTGATGCTGACCATGCATATGATATTCCCAGCAACTGACTGACATGCCTCCAAAAGATCAAATTCAGCCTTCCTTGCATGATGCAAGATAAAAATCTGGCCTAGGATTTAACTGTACCTGCTAATTAAGTTTAAAGAACAATAAGGCCTCACAAACCTCTCCAGGCCTACAGTAAGCATGCTGGAATCTTGGTTGCCATTTCTGCAAACTGTTTATAATTCACGTACCTCTACAATTCCAATGCTGATCTCAAATTGCTGTTCATAAACAACATAGCAGAGATTTGGTGTATGAGGGCATGGTCTGAATTCCCCTTTGCTAGCAGTAGCATGGCTAACTTCGAGCATTAAAAACACCTCTTATTACAAGCAATGCTCAATTAACTACTAGAATATATCTTGGCCAATTTTTTTTGTGTGTGTGTGTGTGTGTGTGTGACTAGCAGCAAAAAAGGCATATACAACGTGCTTTCCTCTTCTTTTGCTAGCTGCCTGTGAATGAGTATTTTTCACAACTGGAGTCAAAGCAGCCTCTTCAAACCATCCCAGAATTTCTGTAGTAGCCTATCAAAGCCAGATGTTGTCACCTTCAAAGCACAATACTAAGCTGATCTTTCAGGCAGTGTTCTTCCTAAACATATCAGTGTTTATTAGTGAACCTTGCTAGTGCAGTGATTGTGAAAAATGAGGTGAAGTCTACTCTTTCATGAACTATATTTTTAAGAGGAAAGAAAGGTCTTTGCAGGACATACTGTTCAAATAAGAAGAAAGAAATTACACACCTGCATTTAATTGGCTATGCAATATAAAAAAATTAAGGGCTCTATCTCCAATATTATCTGTTTCATGAAGACAGGCAAGCATCCCAACACATATGTTACTCCGGGGAACTTGAGAAATTGTGCAGAAGTGAAGCTTGATCTGGTTCTAAAAGAATTGTGTTTGAAGAGAGATTTGAGGGCAGGAGAACTGGGAGAGGAGAACTGGGATCTACAAGACTGAAAGAAGAATTGTCCAAGGTCAGGAACAGGAACAGCTCTCACTCATTTTTACCTCGCTCTTCTTTGCCTGTGTTTATCAGGTAAAGTTTATGTTGTATGATCTCCCTTAAATTAGGGGAAAATGTCATATCCCAAGCTGGGATTATTCCAGTTGTCATTGGTGTAATGGTAAATTATTTCTAAGAAAAAAAGGATGGGGATCTTAAAAGAACCAGAGACACCAAATATGCATTCAGACACGAATATCCACCATCCTAGTCTCAGGATGTATAAGCTGGTTGCAACTGAGCCTTTATTCTTGCTGTGTGTTTCCCCCAGGATGGGTTTGCTCTTGGCTGGGACTGTGAGGTATTATACAAAAGAGTGTGACAAAAAAAAAGCCAGCCCAGGGAAACTCAATTCAGGCTCCATGGCATCACTGCAAATTAGATTTAGTAAAGACATGAATTGACATGCCATAGAGGAGAAGGATTGGGTGTGACTTTACAGGAAGAAAGCAGCACCTCAGAATTGTGTTGGGTCTCTTTGATGAAGCTCTTAGTTAGGTGAGCATGTACTTATCTCCAGGAGACTTTCAACGAGTCAAAAAACAGTGTCAAAAAACCCCTACTAATCTATAAAAGAATGAGAATATATGTTCCTCATAGATTGATGACTAGCTACAGGGAGAAATATGGAGTAGGAATAAAAGTCTGTTTTCTCAGTCCTAGAAAATCCTAGGACCTGTGCTATCTGACATTTTCATAAATGAAGTAAGAAAAGGGAGTGAGAAGAAGACGGAAAAATTTGCATGTGATAATAAACTACTCACAAGAAGGCCAAGAAAGAGCTATGCCGGAGAATGTGCCCTGCAGAAAGATTTCATGTTATTGGTAGGTTAGAGGAAAAAATACCTAGTGAAACCCAGTGCTATCAAACATGCAGAAATGCATTTGAAGAAAAAAACCACAGGTACTGTGACAGATCCAGCACTACTTACTGTCTCTGAGGAAGGAGACTTAACATACTTCTGTGAAAATGTCTGCTCACTTTGTAGTGACAGTTAAGCACTCAATAGTAAGAGTTTCTGGGAAAAGTAAAAGGGATATACCACTATGCTACTACAGAAATTCATGGTGTGAGTGTATCCTGATGATGGTTTTAATCTCAGAAGTGGTGTCATTGAGAGGACATAGCAGAAATAATAATAATAATAATAAAAAATAATAAAAGGAAAAAGTTTCAAAGGGTAGCAAAGATGAACCAAGATTTGCAGCAGCATCTGTTTAAAGCTCAACTGAACAAAGATTCTGCTACCTACAAAGAAAAGTATGTTAGAGAGAGAAGGAGAGATGTCTAAACAGAGCAACACAGAGAAGGTATGTGGAAAGACAGTCTAATTTTTGGGGATAAATTATCTTTTGCATTAGGACTACAGGTAGTGGGGTTTCACTTACAGATAGTCTATTTAGATTAGACATAAACTTTTTTCACAAGGAAGGTGATGAGGCACTAGAATAGAACGTGCTGGATTTTCCACCTCTGGAAACATTCAAGATCAGGTTGGATGGGACTCTGAGCAACCTGACCTGTAGAGGAGGATGTCCCAGCTGATTGCAGGAGGGTTGGACAAGATGACCTTTAAAGGTCCCCTCTAATTCAAACTACTGAATGATTCTGTGATTCTTTTTCATAGTGACATAGAATGGAGAGATGTCGAATGGAACAAGGTAGTGCCAGACTTAATATCAAAACGATGTGTTTCATAATAGGCTTTGAACTGTGGAAAACACCCACAGAAGTTTGTGAATGACAGTATGGATTAAAAGATAGGATTTTTTCCTTGAATTGAAAAAAATTCTGTTTCACGCAAAGAGGAAGCCAGAGTCGTTTCTGTGCCAGGAATTCCTGGAGGCTGGGGAGGTACACTGAGACCTGTGGCTCTTTAGAGGCTGTTTTGGGAGAGGCATGCTGAATTGGGTAAACCCATAGGGTGACCCACTACAGCTCATTGACTTACGGCCGGGAGAAATAGCGATGGGAGTGTACGGGTTGTTCAGGATTCTCATAACATGCTGAAGTTGTCTGCCCATGGTGATGTCTGTTCTGCTCTACCTTCACTGCTGTTTTTACCGCGTTGCCACGTGCAAGGTGACAGCCATAAGAGAGAATGCCTGTCTCAGTGTGCATGTGCTGCCAGACTGCAGTGGAAGAGCAGAAAGCGCTTATGCTCTGGGAAAAAAGGCTCGGGTGTAGAGATGTAGAGTAGCAGATGACTTTTATCCCAGGCGCTCAGGTTCAAGTAACCTTATGTTTCTCACAACTCTGCTTAATGTTGTTGTGCTTTCAGGGTCATCTTCCCCTCGAGCCGCGCGTCAGAGAAACTGCATTTCCATGACAGTAACCCTTTTTTCCCACTAGATGTCCCACAAACCCAGCGATTGCAGTCTTTCTGCTCTACTGGCACTTCCTTCAGCCACAAAAATTTATCATCCCCACAGTAAAAGGTTCTACTGAGGATAAATTCTTTATTCATCCGTATGTTGATGCTTGAGAAATACTGGAGAAAAAGCTTAATATCCCAAAACACATTAATTAAATTAGATTTCACTGGGAATTTATTGTTAGAAATTGAACTTCAAGAATTCAAGTTGAGCAAGTTGTGAAAGTCTAATTGGACCACAGGGGATAAGAATGAACAAAGCAGTTTAAGACCTTTATTGGGCTGTAATGCTATTCACAGCTCACACACAAAGGTTCTTTACAAAGCTGGTCCTAACTTATTATTAATAGTGTTTGGGGCTTTTTGTTTCTTTTGGGGTACTGCCTTTCTAAATAAGGCTTTTTCTTTCAAAATTTCAACTCTTCTGTCTCTAAACATATATAAGACCCTCACAGATATAGAAGTTGGTCTGCTTAGCATACAAAGATCCTCTTAATAACTCTTCCACTGAGGATATGGAGATTTAGCTGCCTGAGTATCTGTATTATTTTGTTATTTGAACAAAATCCAAGAGCTGCTGCTCCTGCTTTTAGGATGAGAACACTGGATTTGTGAGCTAAAAGCTAAAACTTGGTGCAATTATGGACTCTATCACAGCTATCACAGTGCCCTGGAATTTCTTTTCTGTCTTTCACTGTAAACTACATTTACAGTGAAAAGCTACTTTTGTTGTTGTTGTTTTGCAGTAGGAATACTACTCACAAATGTCTTAATAGGCTGAGTTTGCTTTTTAAAAAAAATTATATTATAAATGCAAAGAATTATAAGAACTTTTTTTCTGACATACTTTTAGTGCAGACCAGAGATACAGGCCATACTGTTGCTAGTGAAGTATTTAGAAAGGTTTCAACAGTTGAAGTGTTTACCAAGAGTAACACCGCTTCTAGAAAGATACCTAAACTGCAAGTAAGACCGTGAAATCCACTGTGATCCTAGGTGTGTTGTTGTCCTAACTAATTGCTCTTATTACTTAAAATGTGTAGGTTTCTACACATGGAATTCGCCCACCTTTACTCCAGCCCTCGACCTAATTATGCCTTTCCATATTAAGCTAAAAGCCACCAGAGCCAATATCGAGGGCTCTGTTTGTTCTAACTCATGAAACACTTCAGAACTCATTAGGGTATCTGCATAGTGCCAGTTTAAAAGAGATGAAGAGAAGAGTCCACAGAAACTAGATATAGATTACTAGGAATAAACTTAGTGAACTATATCACTTACAGTGGTGTAACCACAGAAGTGGTTCTTCCTTCAAGTACCTGCTCAGTTAGAGACTGAGAAAATACTAGAAAAAATATTTAGCATGGTGTGTTCTAGTGGGAAGGAAAACCTTTGTGTTTCCACAGCCCTGTCTGGTAGAGCCTTTGGTAAAGTTCAAATGAAGATGAAGGGTTGTCTTCTCCAGTCAATGTTTCTTAAAAATCACAGTGTCTTTTTGGGAAGTGGCTCTCTTTGTAAACCCAGATAACCAGATAAACTAAAACAATCCAAAATAACGGCCTAGGACCTTTATGGCTATTTCAGTATTAAAATAACATAAATTAACAAAGCTTGTCTTCTTTGTTGGCAGAGAGATTCTTAGTGCCTCCTTGTTTTTCCTTTTTTTTCTTTTTTTTTTTTCCTTCTTCTCAAGCCTATCACAAAATTGTCTTCCCTTCGGAGAATGAAAATATTTTCATATTTTCTGCATGTTCTCAGCAGCTGCTGCCAGAATCTGGGGTTCTTTGACTTCATATTTCTACTTATGTCATATCTCAGGGGAGACTTTCTAGCATGCCTGGGGTGAAAAAGGCACCGGAGACTCTGGCTGCACAATGCGTACTGAAGGGAAATTTGCTGCGTAGTGATAAGAGAGCAGTTGAGGAAATGGTTTAGATACTGACCTTCAAGTTAGAAGGGAGCAAAATCTAGGACAGCAGAAGGAAATCTAGTAATATGAAGGAAACTAAGAGCTTGTGAAAGATGTTTGAGACAAGAATGGAAAGAAGATTCTCTTGGAGTTGGGAAGCATTTGAACAGATTTTCAAAAGCTATGTTCAGAAGTATTTTGGGAAGGTGAAACAATAGTGGGGACAGAGGTTTGTGAGCTGTAAGTCTGGCTTTTTGTGGGACACTACCGCACCCAGATCCAGCCTAGCTATGTGTGGAAACATCTTTATCCTTGCCCCATGATTGGTCCTGTCAGAGGATACAGTCCTTCTTTGCTGATTACTAATGTTCTGATTTTCAGATTAAATGTGCTCCAACACCATTTGCAACCATTTTTAATGTCATACAATCATAGGATATCCTGAGTTGAAAAGAACCCACAAGAGTCATCAAAATCCAACTCCTGCCCCTTCACAGGACAGTCCCAAGAGTCACGCCATGCTCCTGAGAGCATTGTCTAAACAATTCTTGAATTCTTTCAGGCTTATTTCTGTGACCAGTATCCTGGAGAGCCTGTTCCAGTGACCAAACACCCTCTGGGTGAATAACCTTTTCTAATATCCAACCTGAACCTCTCCTAACACAGATTCAGGCCATTTCCTTGGGTCCGTCACAGAGAACAGATCAGTGTTTTCCCCTCCTTTTCCCCTCATGAGGAAGTTCTAACTGCAGTGAACAGATAAAGTGACCTCAACCACTCCTCAAAGGCTTCCCCTCCAGACCCTTCACCTTCCTTGTGGACCTTCTTTGGACATTCTCGGCTAGTTTAATGTCAGTTTTACATTGTGGCACCCAAAACTGTCCCCAGCACTCGAGGTGAGGCTGCCCCAGTGCAGAGCAGAGCAGGACAATCCCCTCCCTTGCCCAGCTGGTGATGCTGTTCCTGATGCCCCCAGGACAGGGTTGGCCCTCCTGGCTGCCAGGGCACTGCTGGCTCGTGTTCAACTCACCATTGACCAGGAGCCCCAGGATGTTTCCATGGGGTTGCTTTTCAGCCTCTCATTCCCCAGTCTGTCTGTACATCCAGGCTTGTACAGACAGAATCCAGTACTTGTCTTAGTTAAATGGTTGGTGATTGCCCATCTCTAATTTGTCAAGGTCTTTCTGGAGGGCCTCTCTGCTCATGCAGAAGTCAAAAGTTCCTCCCAATTTAGTGTCTTCAGCAAACTTGCTCAGTGTCCCTTCCAGTCTTGTGTCCACATCACTTTTGAAGGTGCTGAAGAGCACAGGTGTGAGGATTGAGTCCTGCAGACCTCCACTAGTGACAGGTCACTGGCCCAATGTCACCCCAGTCACTGTAACCCTTTGTGCCCCACCCATGAGACAGTTGCTCACACATCACAGGATGTGTTTGTCCAGCTGTGAGCAGGACATTTTGTCCAGAAGGACACTGGGAGACACTGTCAAAAGATTTACTGAATGCAAAGAGATTCCATCAATTGGTTTCCTTTTATCAGCCAGGTGGGTTTCCTTCCCATGAAAGGAAATCAGGTTTGATAAGTAGGACTCGCCCCACATGAAGCTGTACTGGTTGGGACTGATGACTGTGTTGTCCTTCAGATGTTTTTCAGTATGTCCTAGAACAGTTTTCTCCGTAACTTTCCAGGAACTGAAGTGAGGCTGACAGGCCTGTAGTTTCTAGGGTCATCCTTCCTGCCCTCCTTGAAAACAAGGAAAACTTCCAGTGAACTGGGACCTCTCTGGATTCCCAAGACTGCTCAAAAATCATCAAGAGAGGCCCTGAGGTGACATCAGCCAGCTCTTTGAGTATTCTCACACAAATTCCATCAAGCCCCATAGATTTATAAGGGTCCATCTGGGGCAGCTGATCCCACACTACTGCATGGTCAGCTGAGAACTGGGCATTCTCACAACCATGTTCCTCCACCTCAGGGCACTGATGCCCTCAGCCCATCATCTATATTGAAGACAGAGGCACAGAAAGCATTAAGCACCTATTCCTTGTCTCTGTCTCTGGTCTGGGAAGTGAACCATCTTTATCCTGTAACAGGATTCATTGACTTCTGCCAATAATGTATTTGAAACTCTTTTTGCTATCCCCCCACATTTCTGTCCAGCTTCTACTCCAACTGAGCTTTGGCCATATGAATTTTCTCTCTGCTGTGATATATTTCTCCTGCACCACCTAACTTCAGTTTCACTGGGAATACACTTTTCCTTTTGCCTTAGATCCTTATCCCTATTCCTTACCTCAGTGCTGCCTTTTATTTTAAATAACTTCTTACTTTTCATCCCTTTAGAATATAATCAGAGAAATAATTGTCTCAGCCATAATTTTTTAGAGCACCCAATCAACTCAAGTAGCATAGAATCTATCTTTTTTATATCAAAAAATGTCTCTTGCTTGCACATCTTATATTTAAATCTGGTACATTCATAAATGTTTGAAAACCATTATTGATTATCTGTAAAATCAGATAATGTTTAAATCAGACATGTTTAAAAAGAAATGAGACTATATTACTGTAATTTTTTTTTAAAGTACCTGTAAATGTACTTGGTCTGACAAATTGGAAACTGAGTCTGTCCCAAACCTTTGTAAAGTAGATTTTGAAGCTGAAATATGTTAGTTTGAGGACAGTATTTTTCACACTTCTTTTTACTTTGCTCATGTCTCTGTCTTTGAAAATATTTTGTTTGTTGCTTTTCAGTGTAATGGATTGAGGACTTAAATTTTTGTATTAGAAAATATTTGCCTGATTGAAGTGATATTTCAATTAGTCAACTACCTCAGGTACCACATTTTGCATTTCAGAAGAATGTAAGAGTTTCCTTTTTTTCACCCCACAAAGTTTATTTTGAAGTTTGAAAACACATTTTCTTCCAAGTATCTTGTGAAATGACACCCGAGTAAAAAGTGCCAGAAAGACATCAAGTTTGCAGAGTTAAAAGAGTTTTTATCTTCCTTTGGTGATTTGTTGCCAGTCTTGAAAAAGTCCTTTTGGAGTTTCATTCTTTTGATGTAGAGATCTAGATAAAAACAGAGAGATGTGTATTATTGCTTTAATATGTACACTCAAGCCTGATCCAATACACAGAGAAAGCAAAAGCCTTCCATTAGCTTTTATAGGCCTGATTTGATGCCCTTTAACTTTAGCATATCCTCCAGCGTAGAAGCTGATAAATTGTTGCTGATTGTGGCCTTTGAAAATGAACCATGCTGGGGTTTTTACCATTTCCAACAGGATCTCACCAAGGTAATCATTATGTACAAAGCCAAGTAAGAGAAACATTTGTTCTGTAGCATATTATTTATGTTTCTTCCCTTGTCTCGCAGTATCTCTTTCATTGCACTCCCCTTTCCTATTTATTATCTCTGTAATCAGATTCTTTCAGTATGCATAACTTGTTGGAATACAGTTGGTATGAAGAAATAATGTTTTATTTCATAAAGAGTTGTTTTTAAATGTTGGGCATATTGGCCATTGATTTCATTTTTATTGCACTATGAAAACATAAGCCACTGGAACAGTAAACTCTTATATCCTTCACAGCAAATAAGCAATTAAGTAATGAATAATAGTTTTTTATTTATGTTGCTTCCTGCGAGTTCCATCTAAGCTCATTGGGTGAAGATTTAATTTTCATTGCATTGTGTAGCTAGCAGTTGTCCATCCATAATCTATCACAAAATATATATGCTGCATTTAAAAACAAAAGAAAAAGCAGAGAACTGTGGTCCTGTTGAATAAAGCCTTTCCTTTTGTTTTTGATATCAGTTTTTACCCGGAGATCCTGCTGTTGTGGTGATAGATATGGTGAGTTTTATGCTTATGTTTTATGTGAAGGTGTGTAAAAGCAAGTTGTATTTAGGCATCTAAGGAAATGGTTGTGGATAGACAGGCTGTTAACTTAGGTATTCAAGTTAACTAGCTTCGGTAATAAGGGTCGATGAGCCTGCTTTGCAAATGACACACACGTGTTAGAGCAGCCTCTTGATTATTCCTACCTCAGACATTAGACATATCCACCACATAGGAGCCTTAGGAATTCAAGTTTCTTGCCAACGCTCAGATGATATCTTGATGTGTGTAAAATAAACTAACATTCTCTAGCACCCTCCCTTTCCCATCCATCCTTCTCTTCCATGGCTCATTTCCTCCATTTTTGCTAGCAAAGTGACCCAGGGTTAATCCAAGCTATTTTTATTTTGTTTTATTTTGTTTCAACAGACAACATCTTATCCAGCCATTTTTTGAAAAGCAGATTTGAGGGGTTATTATCAAAATAGCTACACAGTCAGCTCTAAAGGAATAAGACAGGAAAAGGCACATGTGTAGGATCAGGAAACCTAACTGAAGCACAGATGTGGCAGTTTTTCAGGTACTGGAATCTTTCCACTAAGCTACAGGCAAATGCTTGTTTTAACCCAAATGCTTATATTCAAAATTTCCAGTGACAGTTTTGCCTTTAGATCTCCTGTGTTAAGGATGAGGAACTCTTTGTAACACAAGAAACGTTCAGAGGTGGCCTTTGTGATGCCTTAAACCACTCCAGTGGCACAGATGGAACCCTCCAGTTCTAGAAAGACTCCAGAGGTCTGGAGTCCACTGATGAGTTGTGACCCTGGCAAAGCTGAGAGGCCTCCAGAAGGTCACTTCTCCATAGCTCAGTTCTTTCACCAGCTGTGTGGGTAAAACACTTCCTAGTAAAGCACTTTCAGGCTCACTGATGATGGTCTAAGAGCTGGGGACTATCAAATTGTAATGCAGCATGAGAGTGTGTTCACAATATTCCAGTGACATTACAGGCAGGCACTGAATGTAAAACAGCTCTATGAAAATAGTCAAGGACCCTCACTAACTCACTCAGAAAACTTATGTGAGGGAGTTTTCTTCTACTGCCAAATCAGAGCAAGTAGAAAGCTTCTTCTAAACACAATATTGTGTGTATAACAATTCTCTTTCCTTCAGTGAACTGACCTTATATCTATCATCTCTGATGCTGATAGGCTGAGTTAGGCTCTGGGTAGCCTGTTCTTCCTGGTACCCAAAGAATGCTGGTGTTACCACATTGAAGTTTTATTCCATGGTTGCCTTTAATACCCAGAAGACTGATACAGAAGGCTCCTCTCAGCCCGGTGAGCCAGGGGCCGTTTTGAACTCTTTTTTGTCCTACAACACCATGGATGTTTTCCCTGAGACACACAGTGGGCTGAAGTAAGACTGTCACTGAAATACAAGGGTAGCATTTAAGTGTCATCACCACATATTCCAGCTACTTGTATCAGTTGACTTCACATTTATAAGCCTTCTGTCTTGCTGCAAAGGCCAGGATCTTACTTATTTTCAATGGAAGTTGCACTACTGAATTGATCTTATGCCTCTGGAGCATGGGGCTCTCAGTGTGGTAATGTAATATTTACAATATAGGTTGAACCAGGTACTCCTGTCTTGGTTTGAAAGACAGGTATCTGCTAGGGAGAGGCGGAGCCTCTCTAGGAATGTGGAATTCCAATCCCCTTCCTCCAAGTTATTATGATTTAGAAAATTAAAGAGGCTTTTCAGGCAGAGGTATGGGTGTAGGAATAACAGTTCTTTACTAGTAAGTATAACAAAGCAAACGAACAACAACTACAGAATTAATAATAAACAGAACCAGGAACCTCGAGGGGCTTTGTTTCACAAAGCCCGGGGCAGTCTGATCCCTTGGGACTCCGAGAGCACCAACCTGGAGCGGTGGAAACTCCCGGGCAGGGCTGGCCCAGCTCCAGCAGGGCAGGCGAAGGGGCTCAGAATTCCTGGGCACATGAGCTGCTGATGGTAGGATTACCAGGACTGGACTTTCTGTTGATAGCGGGCTCCTCCCACAGCAAGCAGCAGCCTGGCGGCCTCTCTCCGATGCCCAGAGCAAGACGAGCCCCCAGCTCCCCCAGTCCCGTCCTCTTCCTGCCCCAAAACTCGGGTGCTCTTCCCCCTCCCAACTTTCAGCCACCTCCTTTGTGTTGGTCAAGCACCATCTAAGCACCAGTACTTAGCCTGGGGGGGGGGGGGGGGCGGTGCGGGGAGAGGAGGTGGGGGGGGGGGTGAAATTCTATAAGAAAAAAAAAGGAACTAACCTAACCTCCAACAACTCCTAAAGAAAAAACGACCAGATGAATTGTTAGTTTATCTCAGTGACTTCCAATTTTACTGCTATAGATTCTCCACTTGCGATCATTTGTTGCTTAACCCCTCTTCCAAAAGTTCCTTCTTGTTCATCACTATTTTCTATTGCAAATACCTAACTTCTACTTTGAAATAAGCTCAAAGCTCAGATCTTACTTCACAGCTTCTCTGTGCTTCTTTTGGCCTCTCAATGACTTTCCCAGCCCACTGCTGTCGTCAGCTGCTGTTTTTTTCTCATCTCCCACAGAAGACTGACTTTGACAGGCTCAATTAGCATTGAAGTGCATTAGGTGAGTGCCTCCTCAGCACCTGACATGATGTTCACAGAAAAGGAAATTAAAACTCCCTAAAGTTCTTCTAAATATTCCTGTGTGTCTCCTCCTTTGAAGGGGGAAAATTTTGCATCTTGTACATCTTGATTCTGTTGCTCACCAGCTCTTGGGCCATTGAGGGTTTATTGCCCAGGATCCCTTGCTGACGTACACACTTTCCTTGAATATTGTAGCAGAAGTTTGGATGCAGCGTTGCTGATTAAGCAGTGGTATTGAGCAACAATAGCACTATACATGATCAGAGGTATTTTTCCAACCAGCAGCTCATGGCAGTACAAAGCCCCCTCTTATCAGGCAATGCCTATGGATATGCGGAATACAAAGTCAGGCTGTGTGCGGGAGCTGTTTAACAGAACAGCACCGTGCACTTTACCAGCCATAGGCGACAGTGGAAAGGGAACCAGGGCATGGAAACTCAGACCAAGAACAAAACTTAGCCCTTGGACACAGGGAGCAAATCTTGTAACAACCAAGCTTGCCATGCAAAGGCCTGTTCAGTACAAGCAGTCCCCCTGAAAATGTACTACTGCAAGTGTTCTGCCACAGAAAGAATATGTGTCTGTCCTATTTATAACGTGATAAGTTGGATACAACTCAGCTTTCTATCTTTCTGCAGCAGGGAAGCCCTGTGCTATAGGAGAAAGTGCAATCCAGTAATGTCTATTCAGAGATTTCTGAGAAATCAGCTCTGGAGTAAAGGAGGTTATAGGGCTGCTCAGAAGTACCTTTCACAAAGAAAAATGATCCATGGGATGTGCAGGGGTATACTATAATGGCCATATCTAATAACATCAAGTTTCCTCACACACCCCACAGAAATCTCTTTTGTCTCTACACTACTTATAGAAATATAAGAAAGCAGATGGGAGTCTCATTCTTTTAATCTGAATCTGGGCACAGGTCTGAGAATGAAGACTTCAGAGTCATCTTCAGAACAAATGCTACTAAATGCCTTTTATTATTTGATGGTCACTTTCCACATAAGAATCAGTCATGCTTCACTTTTTTCTGCCAAAGCTGGACTAGGGGGCTCGGTGGGAGGTTGGAAGATGTCTTCTTATTATGGTCTCAGCACATCCAGCTGAGTGCCACAGGGTAAACCTGCCAGTGTGCTCTATTTCCTTCACAGGGAGTAAATGAGATGAGAACCCAAGTGGGAATTGACATGAGATAACCAAAATACTGCAATTCCCTTGCCAGCCAGTGACCCTCCCGGCTGACAGGCCTTGATCTTAAACCAGCGCTGTGAAATGTGTGCTTAGCTTTGCTTTGCTATAAAGCATCTGCTGTTGCAGCAAATGAGGACTGCTTTAACTGCTTGTGTCAAACACGCCTATCCTTGGCTGAAATACCAACATTCACAGAGAAATTTGCACAAGCTTGGCCAAAGAGCATCTGTGTGTGAACAAGTCTGAGCAGCAGGACCTCTCTGGAGTCCTGGTACAGCGTGGCCATGCAGTTATCTTTGCTCATCTGTAACAACTGGGCTTCTTTAGGCAAAACAGAAAAAAACATCTTCTGTGTGTCCAAAACCCCATCTGCACTCCTGATCTGTGACAGAAATTTCCATTTCCATATGCAGGGTTTTACAATCAGATTTTTCCTCATTGCTCATCATTGCAGCACAGAAACAGCTGCACACAGCAACATATTCATGATCCCAGCATATCTGTACAGAAGGGCAGGAACTTTCTGCTGCAGCACAGGGATGTAGCCTCAGATTCATGTCTGGCATCTTTAGGAAAGAAGCGGGTAGAGAAGAGAGAGAAGATTTTTCCCCAGAGTACTGAAGCTTCTTTTAACGTTACCTGTTAGCTTAGCATATTTAAATTACTAGATATTTAGAGAATATAACATTGATGCACTGATAAGGACCAGAGATAGGGTTAGTCAGGTGTAGCCAGTACAGCTAATGCAAGAAAGTGCTTTTGTTTTTTACTGCTATCATGTGCTGTTGTTTGTGTTTGGGAGTGTGTGTGTGTGCATCTGTATTTTTAGCAGCTTGGGTGTAGAATAAAATTAACTTCATTCCCTTGACAAAAAATATTAAACATCTGACAAAAAGTGTACATTCAGCACTTGCATTCCACATCTATTTTCTCTGCCTTTTAAATTATTTATATAACTACACCCTCCCCCCACACCCGCCTCCCCGTCTCCCCCTGCCTCCAACTTCGTGGTGTTTTGCACTCAATGAAAAAGTTTCTCTGTGGATAGGATTCACTCTTTTGTCTTTGTCTTACCTGCTATGTGAATTGGAGAACCTAACATATAAAATACAATGCCATAACAAAAAAAAAGGCAATTGTTTACAGGAAAAAAATTAGATTTTTATTACATGAATACCTCAAACATAAAAAGAAAAGAGTTCATTTCTGCAGAGAGAAAACAGAGAAACAGAGAACAATAATATAAATACTGTAGCAAAACAAAGAAACAGATCATATTCCTAGGCTTGCTCTTCTGATTAATTCCTGATAAAATACACAGGCTTTTCTGGATTTAATTCCAGACACAACATGAGTGCCTTTTTCACTGATGAAATAACAGTCTGATGGCCTGAATTTAAAAGAATGGTGGAATCTGCATATTGAGCATCAGCTTGGGAATCAGGTTATATGAAGTCAGATGAAACACACTGGTAACATAAAATTATAGAGGCAATGAACCTGAGGCTGCACCTTGTCCTTATAAACTCTGATGGCAAATTTCCCACTGGCTTTAATCTAAATCTTTGCTTGTTTGTGGGGTTGGATAAATTATTATTAACTTGAAGCTATGTCACAGAAACGTTAAGAAGATAAAAAGAAATAACAAGGACACAAATTTTAACAGGAAAACTAATCATTATATATTCCATAGAAAATAATTTATGTTCTTGAACTGTAAATTATCCTTGGAGTTCACTCTTTTGCAGATTTCTCTAAAATCAAACATCAAGAAAAGATTTACATTGTCTCTCTAGGAACTTCCTTGTTGCATTAGAGAAAATTAAGTCTGAGTTAAAACAGAGATTCGAGACTAAGCACTGACATTTTGAAATAAGCACTTTGGTTAGTTTCAAAATCTTGTTTTGAAAAATGGAAATATTTTCTCAAAATTGGTATCTTCCCAGGGGTGGATGGGACTCTTTAAATTAGGAAATGCAGGAAACTTTTCTCCTCCACTAATTCATCTACTTGACTTTGGATTTTGAGAATGAAGCTGAGGCAGTTCTTTGAAGGAAAACTGAGTGTCTGTAGAGAAGAATAAACTCCAGTGTATCTCTCCATCTGCACAATATTATTTCATGTCATATATTTTCTGCATTTTTTAAAGCAGGAACAGAAACTGACTATATATCTGTGCTGTGCTTAACCTAAAGATATCCTGATTTTTTCCACAGTGCTGGCAAGAACCAAAATGGGTTTGTCCAGTTCACTGTAATGTTTAATAAGCTAGTGAATAGGACTTCTGCACATCCAGGGGAGGTAGATTAAAACACTCACTCTACCTTTTTTTTTTTTTTTTTTCCCCTAAATATTCCTCAGGAAAGTACCAGGACCTTCTGCTGTTCCTCAGCATGTTCCAGGCTGCTGCGTTTGTAGCCGTGCCACTCACGTGTTTCAGAGCTCTGATGTCTAACACATATCTGCTCTTTCCTGTTTCAAGGCCATCAATTCCCTTCACTGAGTCTGATTTTCTGCAGATTTTCCTGATGTGAAAAGCACTCATGCTCCTGACAAACTCAGTCCCCTTGTTCTGGGTACAGAGCTGATCTAATCTTGCTAAGCCTAGAAGCTCAGCTCTAATGTCCAATATGATAAGTCAGTCTCATCCTGTTCCAGTTACACAGCTAAAGATTTGGAATTTAACCTTACATGATGGTTTTCATCCGGAGGAGCCCCTTGTTTCAGTTGGGTGCACTCAGGACATGCCTCAGATGACCAACAGCCGCCAGACGAGGTTGGTGATAACTGTCTGCCAGAGACGTGCTATGCTTAAACTCATTGTCCCAGCCTCAGTGCAGACAGAAAGACACTGGTACTACCAGTGGGCTAATTTTACATACATACATACATACATACATACATATATATAAAGAAATGACTGGCTAACTCAATTCTTCACAAACTACATTGTTCTGTCTTTCACTTCTTCCTAGTTTTGCCCTAGCAAAAGAGATGAAATAGCCATCAATTCTGGCTTTCCAGCCTGCTCCAGTGTCCTCCCCACCGTGCGATGCCAGGGTCTGCACCAGGTTTAGGCCACAGCACAAAGAATGAGCTCTCACTCATTTCTCCACTCTTTAACTCCCTGCCCCCTGAACTTGAACTTGCTGATAGAAAATTAGAGTCCGTCTCCATATGTTCCACCCAGCTGTGCTTTATAGTCTGCAACAGCCAAGAAGTCAGTACTGATTCTCTGGTACACAGGAAAATCCAGATTTCCCCTGGGATAACATGCTGTTTCCTTTCAGGAATTAGCTTGCAAGCTTTGCATTCTCGCAGCATCAAATCAAAAGTGCAGACTTTATTTTTATTTTTTATTAGTAGCTGATTGACACTGGTAGCCAAGTAGAAAATAAGACTGATATCCTAGAATACAGGGAATAGCAAATGGAGTTGCCAGTTGCTGCAGATACCCCAGGCTATCTTCTCATTTTCTCACCAAATGGGAGTAATTTTTCAGGGCTTTGCTGTCATTTGGCCATGTGAGCAAAAGCAGAGTCAGTGCAGCCACAGCTGGCTGCACAGGTTCCAGACAGAGTGTTCCAGCCCCAGGGCCACCTTGGATGAGCTCAGTACAGCCCTAGGGCATCCTGTTTTTTCATCACTCATTCTCTTTTTTTGGATTATTTTATGTATTACTGGAGGCGCTACACAAACACCTCCTTGTGAAGACCTAAGGCCTCTTGTTGTTAAGCATTAAGTTGTACTGGATAAAGGAAACCCCAACATTTGCACAAGCCTTCATTTCACATTCTCCTTCTTCAAAGCCATGTGAGGGAATGTGGTTGTGTGTGTTCTGTTACAGCATCCCCTCCCCTCAACCACAAAAAAAAATTCCTGGGATAACCCCAGGAATTAAGTTTGTACATGGATGTCTCCTTTGATGAGGATTTTTTTTTCCAAGTAGAACTGCCTGTAGAGATAGAAAAAGAGGTAATGGTTTTAAAATGAAAGAGGGTTACTTTAGATTAAATATAAGGAGGAAATTTTTTATGCTGAGGGTGGTAAAACGCTGAAACAGGTGACCCAGAGTAGCTGTGGATTCCCTATCCATGGAAAAAACCAAGGTCTGGCTGAGTGGGGCTCTGAGCAAGTCGGTCTAGTAGAAAATGTCCCTGCTTATGGAGGATGGACTAGATGACCTTTAAAGGTCCCTTCCAACACAAACCATTCAATGGCTTTGTGATTTTTTTTTTTTTTTTTCAGGATAATTCTTTTAGAATATGCATTTTCTGGTTCCAATGCAAAACATCATACTGCCTGTGTCAGGTAAGTAGTCACCACTGGGCTGTGAGGGGCTATGAGACAGGACTGGAGAGGTTCCTCCTGACTCCCCTGAACTTCTGTCCTCAAAGTGGGACTGGGGAATAGGTAAGACTGTGGATGTTCAAAAATAATATTATTTGCTTTAAAATCATGTAAAAATACCCAGATGAAAAAGTTTTCATCCCACTCATGGCCTTTTGCTGTTGGATTTTTTTAGGATTTATGCAGAATTTTCTTTTTTCCTTCAAATTAAATTACAACAACTGAGTTTTAAAATTAAATCCTTAATTCTCTGTATGATCATGTAACTCCCAGAGTTCAAGTTTTATAATGCACAAATTGTTTCCTCAAAAAATTGAGGGATTCAGAACTCCTATAGCTTTTCAATAGAGCTGCAGTTCTGAGCTGGTTTCTTTATCTTCATTTTTGACTTGCTATCTTTAGCACTCTCCCTACACTTATTTCATGTCTCTGATCTTACATACCCTGCACGCTTACATACTTGGCTCTAGTTTTTTCCCCTGGAGTTTGCTCTTCACTGGTTCTTCTCCCTGCCACTCACTTTCTCTGTCAAGTGACTCTTTTGGAACGTGCATCTCAAATCTCCCTGTTTGTCATTATGTTAAACCCATTTCAGGCCTGTATCCATGTACTTTTATCTTTGCCTCGCAAACAAAGTAGATTTTATCTTCTCTTTTAGTTGTTTTTTTTTCCTTTTATCTTCTGTATTTGTACAGTTTATCTGTTTATAGTCAAAGCTGGGTTAAACATTCTTGCACTCATCTCTGACAAAGTGTTTTTTGACTCTGGATGATACAGTCATGTTATGGTTGTGAACACTAGTACCCTGGTTGTGAACACTAGTACCCCTTTCTTGCATGCAACCATCACAAATATTTTTGTTGTTCTTCCTTCTTCCTGTTGATTTATGTTGGGTACGCCATTATCTTAATTATGCATGAATGTCATTTACATACAAAATTTAGGCAACTGAACCATATTAATCTCACTTTGAAAGGATGGCTCTCACTCTTTCATAGATTAACCCACTACACAGAAGATCCTGTCATTCACTTACTGTAAGTTAGTGTCTCTTGTCTCTTACGGAGCTGCTGGCTCAGTTTTGCCCAGGCTAGCTTGAGACTGCAACAAAACAGAAAAACTCCCCTGGGTACTAAAAACCTGGGGAGCACAAAGGGGCTTTTCCCCTCATCACGGGAAAGACCAAGTCGGTGGTGGAGGAAAGCAGTAAAGCAGTCAGACTTAACGAGAGGGCGAGTCCAAAGTCTTTATTTTGAACATTTGCCTCAGCAGCTCTTGCCAAGACATCACTGAGGCCTCATGTTCTGGGCTTACATACAGGGGAGGGGCTGAAGGAGGGGACAAACCAACACCCAGTGAGGGACAAGGTGGGAGTGGAACAGGGTTGGAGGGACATTCAAAGAAACCAATGGGAACATAAAGGGAGGAACCTCCTCAGCTCCTGCTCTATCACTCGATGTTCTTACCCAAACTCTCCAGAAGCTGGGAGGAACAATCGAATGACAGGCAGGGCCTGCAGGAGGGGACTGGGAGGAGTGTGGGAGGATTGACAGGGAAGGGGGGCAGGGACAAACCTTGAGACATAACATTTTCCAGGAGAACGGGGGGTACAGAACAAACCATTATAACACAAAACCTAATATAAAAATGAAATACAATATGAAAACAAATAACACACAGCAACAAGTTAGGCATTTCCCTTCTGCAGCAGTTAGAAATACATACATTTTACCAAAGAGTAGTTACTGAGCTACACAGACTTTCAAGGGAAGAAATGGAGAGCTGGATCATTTTGGTGAGGTCAAGGATATTTCATAGACCTAATACCCTGTTAGCAAGGAAAGGTTTACAAGAATCTGTGTCTCATCTGAGTCATCGTTCTCCTTTGTTCATGGAGAAAGGGAGGAACAACACTACCACTCCTGGCAGAGAGCCCTTTCTCCTTATTGCTTTGTCCATTTCAAAGGGGAAAAGTTTAGTAATACTACTCCATCTTTGACCATCCTTTCTCTGCCCATTTGCATGGGAGGAACAGCAACCATCACAAAAGTAGTTTTGTACCTCAGATTGGGCTGCTGCACTTCACTGTGGAGGTCAGGAAGGACATGAGATGTACTTACCAGATAGTGCCAGGCATGGAGAACTGTAATCTCCCTTTAATATATTTACACAGAGAGGAGTCAGTTGAAGGTTCAATTCCCTTTGTTTCCAAGAAGTGTTCTGGAGAAGAAATGTCCCAGTTACCTGCAGTTGTCCTTCATTTTTCTAATGATCCTCTAATTTTCCCTTTTTCTGCAAGTTTGTTTTTTTTTTTTTCTGGAACTTATTTCACCAAAGTTTTCCGTTGTAAAAACCTTTGTATCCTGCCTAACATCTTCCAATGTAGATCCTCTCACAGAATCATAAAATTGCTGAAGTTGGAAAAGGTCTTTAAGATCATAAAGTCCAACCTATCACCACCACCATATTTACTATTAACCCTGTCCTCAAGCGCATATTCTCATATTTCTTGAAGACTTTCAGGGATAGTGACTGCACCACCACCCTGAACAGCCCATTCCAATGCTTAATACTGTTTCAGTGATGGAATTCTTCCTGATGTCTGATCTGAACATTGTCTGGAATAGCTTGAGGGCATTTCCTCTTCTGTCACTGGTTTCCTGGAAGCAGAGACTGATCCCCACCTGGTGATAAGGTCTTCCCTGAGCCTCCTTTTCTTCAGGCTAAACACCCTCAGCTCCTTCAGTTGCTTCTCAAAAGACCTGTGCTCCAGACCCTTCCCCAGCCCCACTGGCCTTCTCTGGACACTCTCCAGTACCTCAACACCTTTCTTGTACTGAGGGGCCCAGAACTGGACATAAAACAGGATCTGTGGTCTCACCAGTGCCCAGTACAGGAGAACAATTACTACCCTGCTGGCCACACTGCTGCTGATGCAGGCCAGGATGCCATTGGGTGCCAGGTCTTCTTGGCCAACTGGCACACAATGACGCACGTTCAGCTGCTGTTGACCAGCACCCCCTGGTCGCTTTCCACCCACCAGCTTTCCAGCCAATCTTAGCCCAGCCTATAGCACTGCCTGGGGTTGTTGCTACCCGAGGGGAGGACCTGGTTTAGTGAACCTCATACAACTGGCCTTGGGTGATGGACCAAGCCTGCCCAGATCTCAACTGACCCACCAAATCTTAGACAAGAGAGCAGTCCCTTAGAGCTGGATTGTGAATTTCCTGTCTAAGCTGAGATGGATGGGAAAAGCAGCATCACTTTGTGTGGGGATCAAAATATAGGCTTTTTCCTTACCTCTTGCTCCCTCACTTGTTTTGGAAAAGCTGGTATCACTAGCCTACAGAATCAGGATTGCACCACCCTGTCCCCTGCCCTTTTACTGTCAGCCCCCAACAGTGGCTGGCTTCCACAGGAATGGGAGGCACTAATTTTTCTCGTTTCTACTGCTATCCTTTTCCGAAGTCACCATTTTGCTTCTCATAGTGTGAAGAGAATTAAGGTCTTTTTATTCCTTCACTCACTTAGTTGAAGCAGTGTCAATTCAGCTCTCAGACAGCAGGTCACACCAGCCAATAAACAAACCCCAATGATCCCCTACAGCTTCCATAGGCCTGCGCTTTCATATTTGATTTCTGAGACTCCCATTGCAGCTGAAAAGGTCTGCTTACATTTTGTTTCTGAGAGCTCTGTATGACCTTCAAACTATCTTGTGTACATACAACATTGGTGGGGAATTTAATTGTTAAAACGGCTAGGTATTCTTAAGAGTTTAAAGAGTCCTTAGGCAAAGCCTGCAGTGCATGGTTGCATTTCTAAGTCCCATTTGTTTTTAAATGCTTCTCGTTCATGTGAAGAGACTAAGCATTCTTTTCTACCACTTAAACTAATTTTTATTCTTGTTTTTTTAGAGTTCATGAACAATGGGCTTGCAAATAGCATGAGAAGTGGTTACAGCATGTGATTATAACCAGCAGCTGAGCATGTTTGGATGGTTTGTCACAACCATAGTGACACTCTATTGCATTCAAAGGTGACAGGCCAGCAGGGTTCAGACGTCTGTGCTGTCACAAGTGCTTCAAAGTTGGGGCCAACAGAACAGTTGCAGAACAGTTTGTTATTTTTTGGTGTGGGTTCTAGACTCTAGTAATGAGTGGTGCTGCAGTGCAGCTGAGAGCCATATCCTGAAAGCCAGAGCATTCTGGAGAGATCAGAGACAGAACACTGCAGACACTGTCTTCCTGCTGTGCCTTTTTGGCTGTGCTGGACAGAAAAAATAGTACTATTTAAGAATTAAATTCTGCATAATATCAGCATTAGATTACTAGTGACAAGAAAGGTCACAATACTGTTTTTCAGGGGTATACATTAATAAAATATCTATCAAAATGAAGATGAAAACCTTTTAGGCTCTTAATTACATGCCACATGGGCATTACACAATAAATTTGGTTAACTGAGATCTTGACAAACTTACAGGCTACAGAAGATGAAAATATGTAGAGTTTATTGGTCAGAGACGTTTAAAGAGTGAGCCTCTTTAATAAATGCCATTCTACTGCATGTATAGAAGACAATATTAGATGGATCCATGAGGTGATCTCTTAACAGAAAATAGCATGGCTTTCCTCTGGGATTGGTACAGGAATAGAAATAAATCAAAGAAAAATTACTCTAGGAAGATGCAGAGGAAAGACACCTAAATATGACACCAACAAAGCAGCACTCAATACATTTTAAATTGGCCTAATCCAAGAAACTGTGTGATGTCTCACAGATATGATACACATGATGCAAGCTTTTATTATTTCTGTTAACAGAGTGCATCTGGGAGTCCCTAAGGATCTGAGAAGTTTCTATGGGCATAATTTTTTATTTTTTTTTTAAACATATTTTTTTCTGATTGTAGACAAAGGGAGAACAAACACACATATTTTTTCACCATGTAAAATAAAAAGTAAAAATAGTTTGTAATGTTAACTATAATGCTAAAATGCTTTTAATTAATAGGAAGACTCAGTCATTGTTTTCCTTTTGGATGAGTGAGAAAAAGAAAGCCTTGATGACTTTGAAGAAGGGTTTGGAAAACACAAGCTACATAAACACTGGAATCTTATGTCATGAGCAGACTGTCCCTTCTCCGCATACTACTATAAAATTATGTGCTAGGGCCAGACCCTTGGTCACTGTCAGAGGCAGTGTTTTTCTGAAGCTTATGGAGCATCCTAGGAGCTGTCCTGACTTAAATCCACAAAGGATCTGACCTAGTATGTTACAAAATATAATATGGCTGATGTAAAGAGGACATACATCTATATCCTTATTGGTCATCTGTGGATTTGGCAGCAGGAAAGTGACCTCAGGAAATGTGGCTGCAAAGCAAAGATACAGGTGGCATTTGTTGCTATGACAGGTTCAGATGAAACGATGAGCTGAGAGTTATAAAGCAAAGAATTACTTGGTATCCCCTCTTAATGAAATTTCTGGACTCCCTGCACCCAGTGTCTGTGAGATTTGTCTCTTTTATATGGAAAGCTTTTTAGTACCTAGAATGGAGAAATACAGCCTGGTTCATTCCACTTAATATATAGTTATGTATATGCCCTTTATTACTGCTCTGTCTTGAGCCTGATCTGAAAAGTGATCCTGAACTGAAAAATGGTACTATAAATCCAGAATAGCTCCACAGATATGGGCAGAGATGGACAGACTACTTTGAGGAAAAGCTGTTACATTTTGACTTTCAGGTTGTGTAAAAGCCATTATTTACTTCCTTCTACAAAGAAGGTAGTTTATCTAATATTTGATAGACATCATTGCTTACTAGAATATCAACATGAAAGAGATCCAATGTAGTTAGAACAACCATTTTCCTAACTATTATTGTTCTGTCTGGAAATTTTATCTAGACAGAATTTAAGAACTTTTGCATATTTTTAGGATCCCTTGGAATCAGGCCTAATGAAGCAGACACTCATTAAGTATCCATATCCCACCCAGTACACATGCTCTTTATTCCAGCAGAGCGGGCACTAGACCATGCACACAGAGATGTGTTTCTGAAAGGAAAACCTGGTTAAAACCACAGTAGTATCACTGAAATTATAATATTAAAGAGTACTGCAATCCAAAACAATTTTAAAACAGGCAGCATATAGTAAGGATGTCTCTCAAAAACATGAAGTTCTCAATTCTTATAGAAAATTAAAAAACAAACAAGCATTATTTTATTTTTTCCCTTTAGCTCCTAATTTTCAATATTACAGCTGATTCACTTCAGCCTCAGGTTTACCATCTTTGTTACATATCTGTGCAGATATTAAGACTGTTTAGGAAATCCTAATAATCTGTAGCATATGCACCTGAAGAAATAGGGCAGTCTTTAGGGGGCTGGGTCAATGGGCTTCCTCTCTCCTGTCTTGTAAGCCAAAGCATAGTTCGTTGCTTCTTAATTTTTTTGTAAGAAAGTAAATTTGATGGGTTCTTACAGCGTCCATATCAGGTCTCACTAAGACTGCACAAGACTGGTCTCATTAAGACTACACAAGAGTTTTGCTCTTACACAGGAGTAGTGTAGCTCAGAGACCTTCATACTGTTTGGAAGCTGGATACAAAGTCCTCCATCTGTGTGTAGATCAGAATACAAAGTGGTGTTTCCCACTAGTGTCCTTTTGTGCCTTGAGTAGGAGCAGAGTGGTTGCAGCTTCATGTATCCCCACGCATAGAGGTATTAAAAATTATGTCTGAACAACTCAACATTCATCTGACAAATGCAAAATCCACTAAAAGTTGACTTTACCAGTTTTGGTTCCAGTCCAGTAAGGCAATTGCATTAATAAGTTTTGCAGAACCACGTGGTCTAAGTTACAAACAAAGTGTCTTATTTGTATTGGATCCATAGTAAAAAATGTTAAATCAGATGGAGAACTCATATTTGAATTAGAAGCTGAATATACCATCCTGTTCCTTGTCTCAGAGAAAATAAATGGGTAGGTTCATTGGCAAGGTGCCAGCTGGCCAAATTCATGTGTAGCTTCAAGTCCAAAACCACTGCCTCACAGTGACTTTGCCTTTGCACTTGTGATGCCATACATCTCAGCAGTGGGTAACAGAGAAGCAAATGGCAAGGTGGTCAGCATTGATACTGGGGTGGTAATTTTAGGAAAACAAGCTCAAGATGGACATTGGGACAGGAACACAGTATCCTGCACCCCACCCACTCTGCAATATAACAGGACTGTTGAATGGAAATGCATGTCAAAACTGCCTTGGCATTAGAAAACTGTGCTAGAAAAATCTGGCCTTGAATTGGAAAGTCAAAGGAAATGGAGATGGAGATACATGAACAGACCAGAAGGCAGCACAACTGACCAAGACTTGACACAGTTTTACATACACTGGCATGAATGTCCCACATGATGTGAGTGCACACCTGCCCTGCACAGAAACCAGACATCTTCAGAGTTATGGTTACATTAGTGGAATAGTACCATTATCTCCTGAAACTGCCTTACAGATCAGCACCATCCTCCCTGTACTGCTTTGCAGCCCACCGAGACACTTGGAACCTGAAACATGGATCCACAACATAGTCATTTTAAAGGTGAATAAGATGGATGATGACATTTCCTACTCCATAAAATCTGCTGCTTTATGACTACTCAAGAGCTCATTTGGTGGTGCTCTCTTGGGGAAATAAAGAATGTCCCAGATCCCTTATGTTAACAGTCTGGGCAGTTCTTGTGCCAGTGACTGCTGCCAAGCAGTTGCCTTTAGTAGCTCCATTTGAACCCGTCCCTCTAGAATTGTGTGGAACCTAGATACTACCCTATGCAGGTAAAGCAAAAGGAAATAGCTGTCTTGTTTAAAACATCTTTCAGCCTAAAAATAAGAGTCCTGATTTTAGGATAAAATTAGTATACCTCAGTAACCCATGTTTTCATATTTGCACAAGCAGGGGGCTTTTCTAAGACAAGAAAGATGCAAGATCATGTTGAATTAAGCTTGTGATATAGATAATGTACCTTTTTTTTTTTTTTTTTTTTTTCCCCCTTTCTTTTCTTAGTCAAAAAAATGAAAAAGTTAAAAGGTTTCACAATTTATTCACCTTGTAATCCTATCCTGGTGCTGTTGGTGTCTTTATGGTTTATTGGCTGGACCTTGCTACCAGCTACTTTTATATAAACATTACTGCTCTGCTAGGGCAAACACTTAAAACTGCTTTTAAAGATATCTTCAAAAAATTAAGATTTTCAAACACTCAGAGGCTTGTCAAGCTGCAAGACAGTTGGAGTTATCTCTATGGTATTTTCTCTGTGTTTCAAGATAGTGAATTTATGTGTGGCAAGTGAAGTTTTCAGTGATCTTTGGAAAGAGACAGAAGAGGAACATCTTAGATGAATCAATGACCAAAATTAGTTGGAAACCTCTTATCTTTTACATTTATGTAAACTGGGAGACCATGTGATACCTACAAGGTGTTTTTTTAAAGTTCCAGAGGTAAACTGGTATATGATGTTATATCCATGGCAATGTGTTAGAACTCTCAAGATTATGACGGGACTCTTGCGAGATACATTGCACTCATTCAGCAGTTTTCTCCATGACTTGGAAAGAAAAATTCAACTTCTTAAAACTTCTGCTTTTTCCTCCAGTGCTTTTGTTTCCATATGGAAGGAGGAGAAGAGACTAAATGAAAGTGAACTAGGAGATCTTGTAGGTCTTCAATGACCTTCCCAGAAATGTCATTCCTTCTGCAAATTCATCTTTTAGTGCTCTTTTTGGCAACTAAGAAGGGAGGAGTGGATGATAACCCAGAGTGCTGTACAGCCCTTCAGAAGTGCCTAGACAAGCAAGAAAGATGGACAGGAAAGAACAGTTTGAAAACAAGGGCAAATGCAGGGTCCTGCCCGCAAATGCAGGGTCCTGCCCCTGGGGAAGAACAGCCCTGGGTACCAGCACAGGCTGGGGCCCAATCTGCAGGAAAGCCTCTCTGTGGAGAAGAGCTGGGGGTCCTGGTGGACAGCGAACTGTCCGTGAGCCAGCAGTGCCCTGGTGAGCAGGAAGGTCAATGGAACCCTGGGGTACTTCTGGAAGAGCACTGCCAGTGGGTCAAGGGAGGTGATCCTGCCCTGCTACTCAGCTCTACTCAGGTCTCACCTGGAGTCTGTGCCCAGTTCTGGTCTCTGGAGCACAACAGAGACATGGATCTCCTGGATTGGGTCCATCAGAGAACTGCAAAGGTGATGAAGGTACTGGAGCATTTCTGTTATGAGGAAAGGCTGAGAGAATCAGCCTCAAGAAAGGATAACTGAGAGGGGACCCCATCAATGTCTGTCAGGGTCTGCAGGGAGGGGGTCAGAGGATGGACCAGGCTCTACTTGATGATGGCAGGCAGCAGGAGATGACACAACAGGCAGAAACTGATGCACAGAGAATTCCACCTGAACATGAGGAAGAACTTTAATTGCAGTGACCGAGCACTGGAACAGATTGCCCAGGGAGGCTGTGGTATCTCCCTCTCTGGAGATATCTCATTTGTTTGGACACAGTACTGCGCCATGTGTTCTGGGATGGCCCTGCTTAAGCAGGGAGGCTGGACCAGATGACCCACAGTGGTCTTTCCAACCTGACCCGTCCTGTGATCCTGTGATTCTGAAATCCTGATCACAAATGCGGGAAAAATACCCCAGGAAATTATGTCCTAAGCAGGAGTTATACACCAGTCTGTGAAATTAACAGATGAGAGGGTGGGGAGATGATACATGTTATATTAAATGGAAAAATAATGAAAGAAAAAACTTTGAAGTCACTTTTTTTGATGGCAGCAGAAGGACTGAAATAGGAAAACAAATATGAAGATGGTGCCCTGAACTCCTCAAAGCATTGTGGATCACTAATTTTTCTTTATATCATCATCATAAACAGAAAAGACAGAAAAAACATCTTTTTTCCAACACCTTCTACACTTAAAAATAATAAACAATTTCTATTTGCTGCATGTAAACTTTACGAGTGTCTAAAACAATATCAAGTTTGTAAAAGAGAACAATTCTTCATTCTGCTGTTTTGCATTGCATTTACCATAGGTCCAAAGAACAGACTTGACAAAAGAAGAACTTGCTCTGCCAAATCTCCAGGAATAAATCTGGGAATTATTGACTTATCAGAGATGAAAAGGTGAAAGAGATGTATAAAAATATGCTTATATTCTTAGGTGAAAAGTTTTTTGAATTTTGGTCTTTGTGCTTCTGCTGTTCCTTTATGAGTTGAATAAAGGGCAGTATAAAGAGTGTCTGAGTTCAAAACAATGCTTTCCCCCCCTTACCGAAACACAGCCAAGGAAGACAAAAGGAGAAGGAAAACAAGGTTATTAAAACAGGAACCTACAAGTCCACAAACAAGTCTGACAGAAAGAATAACTAAATAGCTTTCTCATAAATAACAAGTGTCAGGTTTGGTTCTTACAGGCTACCACACATGTTGCTGAACCCCATTTCCAAGAGGCTCCTTTGCTTAAGAGTCTTCAAAACTTGTGGATAAATTTACTCAGATTGAATGGTCTTTGGAGCTTATTTTGGATGTCTGTAGCACTCTGACACCCTAATCTATGACCAAAGAGCTGTCAAATTCTTTGCTACAGGAGTCAGTACTATTAAAAGTACTATTTACCAAAAGAAACTACAGAATTACATTTTGGGTTTTGAACGCATAGACTACAACATCCATTTCGGAGTGCTGGCACAAATGAATGATTTTGTTCCATCCTAATCACATTTATTTTAAATTTTAAACAAAGTAACAAAGTTGGCCCACAAGTGGAATACCTGCTGTTTATTCCCTGTAATCCTATTGTTTTAACAGTGCAATGCATACTAGATCTCATTTATAAATTATTATAAATTATTATAAAGATAGGTTATCTTAATTAAAAAAAAAAAAAACAAACACTGCAAAGTGTGACTAATAAAAAATGTAGAGTGTGTTAGGGAAGAACACTTGATAACATGGTAAGTACTAATGTGGCATTAAAAAAAGTGAAAATGAGTGAGGGCAAAAGAGTGAGACAACCATGAGGAATGGAATGGTTTATAGTGGCCAGATGACTTCAGGGCTATGCCCACTATTTTTCTTGTTGCTCATCATCTTCCTGTTCCCCACTTTTGTTCTCAGTATTTACTTCTGGCATGCTCTGGGCCACAGCAAGGCCTTTCTATGTTATTTCTTGGTCTCTGTGTGTAGAACTACAGGTCTTGGCTGTGGTTTGCGAGTCTGGAGTACAAGTAATTCATGAAATGCATTTAATATAACCATCCTGAAGTGTCATCGGAATGAAGAGACAGAAGGACCAAAAAATAGCCCAGAATACAGCAGGAGGCAGGAAGGTTAGGAGGAAGAGCTGACAGCATGTGAATGAAAGTTGTAAAGACTCTCTTCTCTGTAGCAAAGTCATTGCTTGCAGATGCTCATGTGTGCATTCTGGCAATGCTACAGCCAGTCCATATAGGAGACAATGGAGGACAGAAAGAATCTGAGCCCTTGGAGAGGTTGATGGACTTAAAACTCTCAGTTTGGGCAATAAATATATATCAAATTTTTATTGATGTGACGAGAGAATCTGATGCTGCTTGCTTGGTCTTGTTTTTTTAGCATTTAATACATGTCCCTGTGTAGCATGTCTCAGATGTATGGTTGTTTCTATGTTAAGATAAGAGTAAAGGGCAAGCAGGGATTGGTTTGTATTCCTTCCCCTAAATTAATTAAATCAGGGCTTCATAGACTGTCTTATGAGAAACACAGAGATAGCAAGAGCCTTGAAAGCTCAGTTCAGATCCAGATCTAAAATAAGTAGATAGTGTCAGAAGCTAAGAACCTAATAGGATAAACTCCTCCCTTCACTGTTTCAAGGTAGTTTAAATTTACATAAACCTTTATGCGTTTCCTAATAATATCCTGAGGAAGAAGTCCTACAAACTCTGCAGGAACACTAGTTTCCACAACCCTTGCCCCTTGAGTTTGCTGGGCAGCCTGAACTTCCTAACCTGTTCAGATGTACGTTGGCTGTAGAGTATCAGAAACAGGTCTACCCAAGAAACTTTATTTAGTTAAGCCAGAAAAGAACAGTTTATGCGGAAGAGTTACAGCTTTAAGTGAGATATTGTCATATGCACTCTATGCACATCTATGGCATTTTGTAAGTTGCGCAATTATTTATCATAAAGATTAGCAGAAGCAACAAATATATTAATTTATGAAACATCATTTGTTTCCAATTTTATAATAAGATACAAATTAGCACTGATTTTTTGTTATTGCTATAAAACGAAATCTAACTTGCTAAATTAAAGTTTGCTTGTTTTAAGTGATATTACATTTATGAGGTATAATTTTGAAAGCTACTAAGTAATATTTCTTCCATTTTCCAAAAATTTATGAAGTCACTAAAGTCAATAAAAAGATCTTTTGTTCTATGTAATTCCATCTAACACATACACAGATTGGTGTAACTCTTAATCAGTATCTCATTGGAATTAATACCAGCATGGTAAAATAGATAGAGTGACCTTGGCATACAGAAAGGACCTTTATAGGTCAAAAGTTTACACTCTTCCCTCAAGAAGAACCTATGAAAAACTCCTGAAAAAAATCTCTAGTGGATTGTGAACAAATTGACACAATACTACATATTTGGAATTCGTCTTTTAAAAATGCTGATTATTAAAAAAATAGAAGGGGAACATCAACATTTTAAAGCTTAAGTTAATGAGAAAAGAATCCATTCTTCATAATTATGAAGATGTCCAGATTCCAAATGTCCTAAACTGTCCCCTATACTCTCATCATAGAAACAATTATAAAGGTATAAAATATCCCATTCCAACATGAGATGCCCCCATTTGTACACTTCTTTCTCAAAAGACTTTTCCATTACTTTTCTTTAAATCATGTTCTTGACAAAATGTATCCACATATTGAGCAACTCTGGAAAACGTTATAAATTTACACTCCTCTTTCAAGTGAAGACAAGCTCCAAGGCAAAGACGAGGCTCTTTTACCCCCATGAATCACAGTGGAAAAGCCTGATAACCTCACTGGCGAGGCTTTTCCGCTACCCAGTCTTTCAATCTGCTCACTTAACTGCCCTCAGACAAAGGTTTCCTTCCTTCTACCAAATAGTTTTGGGGTAAGCATCCTGTTTTAGGTTCTTCCACAGTGATTTATTGTAAAATCAGGTGTTGAAAATAAGTGTAGGGATCTATTTTTAACTATGAAAGAGTAATGGTCTAGATACCTACTAAACAGACTTTGTTTCTTAGACACAAAGATGTGAGAACTTTGAAATTTACCAAAAAAAAAGAAGTCCTGTTACACTGGACCTCCAAAACCTGAAAGGGAGGTTATAGCCATGCTTGAAAATTTGGTACTTTGCATTTATATCTAATTTTATCTTTTCAAGGAAAAGGGGTGTCTCTTGATTCTGGCACTTTTACATCACAGGTTGGTATAGCAGGCTAATGTAGTTGCAAGCTGAATCATGTTGATCCTTTCAGATGTAGAACTTTTAGAGGGGTCTGAGTACATAGAAGTACTCTCTCCTGCCTTCCCAGAACGTCATTCCTTGCATCTCTATTGCTGTATGCACATGCATTGCCTCTTAAGGAAGAGAGGTGAGAGGGAAATTCTCTGTGTTGCATCCCTTCGCTTCACTGAGTAAGAAACTAGGTGGACTGGAGTTTCTATTCCTTCCCAGAGCTACAGAGCAAGAGCAAGAATGGAATATTCAGCCTGAGCTCAGGGCTAGTATATCCAAATTCATGCGCTGGCTTAGTTAGCATCTTCCCTGGTGGAGGAGATAATGAAGGAAAACTGCCTCCACCACCGCTAGGCTCCTGGGTTTATGGACTTCTGAAAGATTGTGTCTCGGTCCTTATCAACAAGTATTTACAGCCACTGGAGAACAAGGCACATGATGGATGTTTTACACATCTAGATATCCTCAGGAACAAAGCAAAAATCTCATCACTGGTATGGTGATGGCTCTGAGGCTGAATCCAATTGCAGACCACTAATCAAAGCCAAATCCAGGCAGAGCAAGTTTCATGTGAGGACAAGGAGAAGCAACTGGATGAACATGCAGAAAAGAGGTATCATTAGCAGCTTTTCTGTTACAGAGCCCTCCATGATAAAGGTAATTTTTCATGTATAAGACGATGATGTATCTCACAAGCTGGTCTGGGACAGACACAAAACTCAGCAACAGACTAACCACCCAAAACTCAGCACTGTCAAAAGTTCACGTAACTCTTCACTCATCTTGCCATCTCCCAGACCAATGATCAGCAAGGCATACATTTATCTTTTAGAAAAAATTCTAAGCTTTAATTCTATATCCTCCACTAAAATGCTTCTCCCTCTGGACAGAGGTTGCATTAACAAATACGTGCCAACTTGTATTAATTTTAATTAGTATGCTACTGGAAGACAACAGGGACTATGCCAATGAGGAGAGTGCAAAATCTTACCAGTGAGAAACAACATGGGAGTCATGTTATTTAGAGGGGATTCACCAGGCTTGTGGTGGATTACCTTTGTTAGTAGGATTTTCAGGAAGAGCACCTCTCCATACATCCAGAACTGAATATCCGGCTCCATCACAGCAGAAGGCATGTTGCCAACTTGCATGGTTGCAGAGATAATCTCCCAAAACTGTAATTAAAATTACAAAATCTGTCTGAATCTTATAACTGCCTGAAACTCAGCAGTATAAACTTTGGTGTTCCAATCATTTTGGCCTCAATATGTCCAACTACAACTTAATCACAGAATACTTTGGGTAGATAGGCATACATGAGAAGACTAACTACAGTGGTTATAATGAGTACTACTAGAAAAGAAAGTCAGAGGAAAGAAATGAGGGAGTGAAAGAAGGGAGGAAAGAGATCAAGTGAGAAGGAAAACAGAAATTGTAATGAATTTGATGACAGCACACTGTACAAACCACAATTACTTGGAGTGTATATAAAGGAGAGGCTTTGCATTTCTCCACCCTTGGCTGTGATCTGCTTGCCATTTTTGCCAATGAGTGAGCAGTACATGTGCCTTTTGGGCAAATATGTTGTCCAGAGTTCATTCTCTGCCCTGTGAACTGCACTTTCACAGTGCACTACAGTTACTGACCTTGCCAGGAATTCCTGCCCTGAGTCCTGCATTTCTCCCACATGTACTGCAATTCCCCTGTCTCTGTAAAGGCAGGCTGATAAGAGTGTGAGACAGACATACCACTGGCACCCGAGTCACGCTTACAAAACCACTCCTCATCTTTAATTCCTGTAGCCCTGAGCATACTCTCCCTGGCAGTGATCACTCTGAAACTTGGATGTTGCCCTTTCTAACCAGACCAGTCTGTCTCCCATCCTTGTCCCTGAGGTAGGCAACGGCTGTCCTTTTCCATTGTCTCCTGTGAGGGCTTTGATTACCGTTTCCAAATTCTTCATGAGGTACTTGCAGTGCTTTTAACAGGACAGGAGCTCAAACTCTCTTCCTCTGATCTTCTGTCCAAAAGGACTTCATCACCATTTCCTTGTCTCCTCTCATACCCTAAAATGGTACAGATTTCCTTATTTTCCTATATCAACACTGTTCCCACAGACAGAAAGTTTTTCTTCTGATCTCTTCCTGGATTTTCTCCACATGTCATAAAATTACAGCATGGAACTCATTGAACAGGGTATCAATTTTATAGATTCACAGAGACTGTATAAACATACATAATTTATATGGACATTAAGCCCACTGAAAATTATCAAAGTAAACAGCAAAATAAACAAATGAAGCTAATTTCCAAACCAAAGCCCACACAAACCCTCAAGACATAACAACTCTGGTGTTTCAGGGTTTATACTGATCTCTAACTAACCAAGCTTAGGATGAGACCTGGAGCAGAGGGCAGATAATCTCACATCTGCTAATAAAAAGTTTCTGCACTTCTTTTCAATTTCAAACATGGGATACTGAACCAAATGGATTTGGTTTTTCATCCCACCAGTGTTTCATTGCTCCGAAGAGATGCTTTAGATTTCTTGTTTATCTCAGTTTTTTTGTGTTTTTTTTTTCAGGATCGTCCAACTCAAGCGCTTCCCCTTGCCTTGCTCCCCCAGCCCTCCTCATCCCTCTAATCTCCACAGGGGTTTCTATATTAGTCTGAGTGGCTGGATGGGTCTCAGCCTCCATCTGGGGGGGATTAAACTTAATTTATCCTCTTAATTCAGCAACAATTTCTTTACCAAATCCTCTTCCTAGCTTCGCCTTCGCCCCAGCAGTTGGCTAGCATTTCAGCCCCGTAACTTCGGGGGGGGGGGGGGGTAGATAAAGGAAGAAACACATCAAATGCCGACGCTCCCTGTGGAGGGCAGCACTGGAGCTGGGGTCCCGCAGGGCGGAACGGGGCCGAGGCCGGGGGAAGGGCAGGGACGGCAGAGGTCCCCGCTGAGGGTGGGGTGGCACACCGCCCCACGGGACCCAGGGGTGGGTCTTGAGCGCTCTCCCCGCGGCCGGGGCCGGGCTGCCGAGCGACCCGGCCGGCACGGGGGGGGTCTCCCGGCAGGGGACGCCGCGACCCCTCCGCCGGGGCTGGGTCGGAGGAGCCGGGGCGGCGGCGCCCCGCGGGGGAGGTGCCGAGCCGTGCCCCGCGCCGGGCGGCCCTAATCCCATCAAAGGGCCGGACCCAGCCTCCTCCTCCCTTCCATCCGTCCCTCCCCGTCCCTGCCCGGCGCGCGTCCCAGCCCCGCTGTCCGCTCCGCTCCGCGCCGGTCCCGGCTCCGCTCCGCACCCGGCTGCCGCCCGGAGGGGACGCGCGGCGGCGCCGGCGCCCCTCGCCCGCGGCCACGGCCCCCGGCTCCCCGCTCGGGCAGGGGGACTCGGCGCACATGGAGGTGCCGGGCGGCCGTCACCGCCTCTGCCTCGCCTTGGTGCTGCTCCTGGCTTCGTGCATCGGGTGCGCGGCCACGCCGCGCAGGAACATCCCCCGCCGGCAAGGTAGGACGGGCGGCAGCGCCGGAGCAGGGGTGCGCGCCCCGCGACACGCTTGCACCGCCAAGTTCCGCGTTGGCGCTGGGGCTGCCCCGGCCGGGCACAGGCGGCAGCCCCGGGTGGCAGCGCCTGAGGTCGGGGCGCCGCGCCCCGGGTCGGTGAGCGCGTCTGGGCTCTTCCCTGCGAGCCCCTGCCGCCCTCTCACGGGGAGGAGAGGATGCCCAGGCAATGGCAGGGACCCGCGAACTTGCGGGGTCGGTGTATGACCCGTTTTCTCCCACATGTTACACCCAGTGCCGGTGGGCGCACTCGATTTACAGACCAGGACCGGGCTGCAGCTACTGCGGAAGAAATAGGCAAAAATTTTATCCGGTTTTCCCTGGATCCCGTTACCTTCCGCGCGGCGTGAGCAGAGTTAGAAAGCCAGGTGAACCTCTAAGCCAGTCAGAGGTGACCTGTCGGGAAGGCTCTTCCGTGGCTGTGACATTTATATGTGTGGCAGCAAATGACCTAAGACAGTGAGTAGTAAATGTGAAAGAAAAATTACTAGAGAAGCAATGATTTTGTCCCAAACCCATAGCTATCGTGTACCAAACATGATGTGGTGTACCTCCTGGTGCTGCTCCTGGCTGAGCGCTACCCGTGTCCTGTGGGAGAGCTCCCACGGCTGTTGGCGGGAGGTTTGCGCGCTGATCGAGGAACTCCTGCCCAGTCCTTAGAGGCTGAAAGTAAAAACCCTGAGTCTGTTAAAACCCTTTTACAGTCTGCAGCATATGAAACAGTAAGGTAAAATGTAAACAATGAGATGAGATACAGTGCATGGTGAAGTTTGACGTTCTGTATACATTTCAAATTGTGGTGCTGAGAGAAGATAGCTCCGCCTGGGACTGTCTCAAACACGGACTATCCTGGAGTCTTTGTGACCAACAGCGACTCTTGTCACTGAGTACACTAAGATCAGTTCAACTGACCGTACAGAAAGCTTACTAAATTCTGCTTCATCCCACGAAGTGTTTTTAGCTTCAGATCCTCTTCGTATATAGCTATCCCAGAGGATTGATTTATCCCAGTATCTAGTATTCCAGACTTTTGCTGCTGATTTTTAGAATCACTATTGTGCCTTTTCTTGCTCATATGAGAAGAAAACAAATGTCCATACAGGTAGAAACTTAACAGTTAAATACAGCCTGAGCTTAAACCCCTTACTGGACAGATGGCTGATTTTACTGGTCTGACCTTGTCTCTTAGGGATCTAGTCTCATGATCCTTGGTTGTCATAATAGCTGCCATTAAGCACTTGAGGAAATTAGGCAGACAGTCTTTGTGAATGAGGTGATTAGTAGCTTGCATTAAAAATACTGGATATGAGAAGCTGGGGAAGCAAATGTGTAAATATTTTAAAATATTCCTTGACTGTACCATATTGTTTTATTTGTTTCCCCTAGTCACACAGGAGACACCTGGGAAAAATGTACTTCTGTGCGTTAAATTAAAACGGTTTAAAGCTTGGGAACTAACTGTAATGTTGTGAAGTAAATGAATTAATTTGTTAGTATTGTGTTTACTTTTCCTATCACAGATTTTATGTTAATTTTTTATAACCTGCTTCATATTCACTGACTGCTTCAATCATTCCTTTCTTGCTGCTTTTGCTGTGTAAGAAGTAAATGAGTTTCATTGGGCAATTTTTTTTTTTTTTTTCAGAATCTGTGCAAAAATTTGAAAATCTACTTGTAGCAAGATTTGAAGAGGGAAATCCCCCACACAGTTTGTGTGCAGCAGTGTGTGTGTGTATATATATATATATATATATATATATATATATATATATATGATTTAAATCCCATCTGCATTTTGCAGGGACTGTTGGAATTGAGGACTCCCAAGAATCTCATGACTGGGTCCTTACCATGAAATATTGCCCTCAAAACATTCAGAACAGGTGTAGTTTCAGGTAGCTGGGACTAGCTACTCTCTCTGCCTTTTTTGCAACATATCATATGCAGGATAGATAAGAATGGAAAAGAACTATCATTTACTCACACATCCAAAATTACACATTCAGTGAGTAAAGAAGAGATAAGATAGTAAAGAGTTCTTCAGGATTTTTTTTTTTTCCCTTTCATTTTGTCCTTTTAATAGTGCTAGAAGTGAGACTTGTACAGAATTTTAACTGAGGTGAAACCAAGAGGTTATATCAAGAGAGAAGTCATAAACCCATTTGATCATCAATAACAGAATCTGGCTTGGGGGTCCTGTGGATCAAAATACAAAAAGATAGTAAAATGGATCTCCATTTTTCCCAAGTATCAGTTCAGGACTTAGCTTACAAAGATCAGTTTTGTAACCCCAAGAAAGCAGCAAAGTGAGAAATCTGTTTGTGAAGTTAAAAATGTATAGTAAAATCGCCACAAATGCAAATTCTTAAATTAATCTTCAGGGAGAAAGGCTGTTGTAGTCAAGTACAAGACATTCTGATGACTGCTAAAATAATTTGAACATTTATTTACAGTTACATAATACATTTTCTGGAGACAAGGAAATGGGATGACAGATTCTTTGGGAAGGGTTTAAAACAAATCCTTAGACACCGTGTGGTGGTTAGTATAGCTGGGAACAGATTAGCCTGGGATTCTCTATATCTTGTACTCCCAGAAGCTGGCACTCATACTGCTGCTTTCACATTGTTTTCTATCTTTTGCCTTCTGCAAAAGGTTTTTCACCATTTCTATTTCAAGTTTCAACTGGCTGAAGAATAGAGAGTCTGAAACTAGCTCCCAATCTGTTACCCTGCTACTAATATAAACACAGTATTTAATTTTAATGGTTGTCTGATTTTAGAGAATTTGGGGGGAAAAAACTGACCAGTCCTGTGGATGTTCACAGCACAAAGTTATTGCACTGTATTGCATTGATGCTTCTTTAGTAACATAGTATAAAATTCCAACGCCCTGTAGAATAATAAAATGGGTGAGTTGGTCTGCATGGAGAATAAAAATAATCATATCTGATGCTTAGGAATGCTTCTCCTTTTACAAATACATTAAGCTTGCCAGCTAATATAAATAAAGAATTTGGCTTGTATCTCTTTCCCAGATGTCCATAGCAGTAGACATCACTGGCTCTCAGTGTAAATGCGGGAGGAATCAGACCAGTTAAAGTCTGAAGACTTTACAAGAGCGTAGCACTCAATATCAGGGCCAGAGTTTCAAAAGAGTACAGATCCTTGGTCAGCACTACAGTAAATGACTTTTTTTTTCCAAAGGATTTGGCATGGGGATACTTAAATTCTTTAGAAAATCTGACTATAATAAGATCTGCTACATAAGGAACACTTGAAAGTCTAGCCGTATTTATGTATCAAAACAGGTCAAACTGCCTTGAAATCAGGTCTGCAGATATGAAAAATTCAACAGTCTTTGGGAAAGAAGGCGCTTATTTAAGTTTTTAAATATTACAGATTTTTGGAACAACAATAGGATGAATTCATATTCACTGTCATAATCCCAAATGTAAAGCGTGCAAGGGTAAGGTTGATTTGCTGCTGGATGTGAAGTGTCTGAGAAGAGCAATGACTGTGAAGCTGAATGATTCCTAATGTGAGGGATGTAGAGCTGTCAGAGACAGTGCATATCTGTGAGCTAGAACTAATAAAGAAGATGTGAATAATTTATTTGAGGAAAGATTAGTATCACCCTCTTACAGTTTCAAAAATGTCTGATGTCTTCAACACCAATAAAATCAAGCACTAATTATATATGTATTGTTTGTCACCTTCAGATGTAAGTTGCATCACAGCATTATGTGACATTCTCATTTTGGACTTGCTCTTGTACCTCTGGAGTCCATGGCTGGGTAAATTCTGAAAACTGATCAATCTCATCACCACCTCATGCAGATATGAGCATTCCAATAATACTTTCCAGGGCAGCAATAGGAATGTGTTGAATTCAACACTTGAGCATGTTACTCTGTGTGTCATTGTTACTAATTTTGAAGTATGTTTTCTGACTTTAGTCTCACTTGCAGCAAAATATCTTGTGTCCTTTCCACCATGAATTGCTATCTTCCTCTGTACAAGGAAACTTGCAGTAAATGTTTTTCATTGGCACCCTTTTGCTAATATCCATGTCTGAAATGACTATTCAGGCATCCACCAGTGTTCAGAAAGGTAAACTTAGCTAAGACAGTCTATACCAGATACTGGGGTTCACAGTGATGCTTTGGAGAGGAGGGGTTGTTTTGGAGTTAGGGTACTAGAGTGATCCTTGGGAAATCTGTCTGCCTTGAGTCTGTCACAGACTGTCTTTGATGGCTTGCCAGTCCTTCATGGGCCAGAATTTCATTTTTAAAAATGGGATTAGGGTGGTTTTATGCTTTTACGCTTTCCAGCCATGCCACTTTAGACAGTGGTAAGACTCCTATAGGGTGCTCATCACAGCTGTACGCCAACTTTAGTCAGTGCTTCCTGGCTTTAACTGGGTCAGGATATATAGGTGATTTTCGTGGTGTCTTCTGGTGTGGCTTGCAGAAAAAAACACCCTCTTTTTCTCTCAGTGACACTGGTCTGGACAGGATACAGCACTGCGTACTGTTTGCAGCTCATTAGAAGTGAACACATCCAACAATCACACCTTAAACTCAATGGCAGAGATTCTGAGTGTCAGTCACCCAAAAGACATCCTGAGGAACAAGAATAGTACCTTGCTTTCTTAAACCAGAAAATGTCAGTGCATGAGTTCTTTTCAGTGCCCCTCATACTCACGGATTAGCTCAGAGTATACTTGGAAGCTGTAACTCCTTAGATCATGCTTATATTGGGATTCAAATTTTTGCATGTTTCTGTTTATGCTGTTTTAATGTGTGTTTATGGTCTTTTTATGCCTTTTTAAAAATTGAAAATAAAATTAATTAAAAAAAGGTGACTATCATTGATTGCTTCATGTCCTCAAAACAGGACTGATAGGACCTTTTCACAACTTTTCCATCACAAGGAAATGAAACTCTAAAATGCTTACAGAAAGTTTTTCATATTAAAAAGTCATTAAAGGGTATTAAAGATACCTAAACAAACATCCATCAATAGGTCTTTGAAGAGTTTATTATTTCATTATTGAATGTACAGTTCAGTGCCATATTTATCAGTGAATATGCGATGGTGGTCTATGATCACATAACAAAGGGCTTCCTAAATCACAGGGACACGGGAGATTGTTAGATGTGCGATCTTGAATAAAATTTCTTAATTGTTTTCTGTGCAAAAAAATTATCTAAAAAAAAAAAAAAATTCCCCAAACCCAAGCAAATTCTTTGTTACTAATTCCAACTGAAATGAAATACTTTTGGGTAAGGTTAGACAAGATTTGATTTCCTTTTATTTTTTTATTTCTAGTGAAGATGCTTACACATGACTGCCAAGTTAATTATTTCATATAACAAGATCATCCAAACTACGCCAAAAGCTCAACATTACTTTTTCAGACTTTTCAGAGCCACTGAGCTGAGAACAAGCACACCAGAATTCATCTTTGAAAGTAACTGCTTCAGGAGGGCATAAGCCACTGAAAATTGAAGGCTTAGGGGGAAGGCTTCAGCACAATCAGGTACCTAACTCAAACCTAGATAATCATATGCTGTGTGATGATCCATAAAACTCTGCAGGTGAGGGGTGTATAGTGTGACATACACCAAGGTCTTGTCAGTTCTTCTGTTGAACATAGGGTTGCTATGGGTTTACATAGGGTATAGGGTTTACAGAAGAGTAAAGACTCCTGTTGAGGAAAGTCCCTCAGGATACTGGCCTCTAATGAAAAAGGAATCCACACAACATTGATAAAGGGAGCCATTTGTTCAAGAGCAAGAGGACAGCTATGTGTCATCAGCAAAAGGGAAAAACCCTTTCTTCTCTTGGGTTGGATCCCTGTAGGTGGATAGCCAAAATGCATTGGCTTTCTTTTCTTAAAAAGATGTCTCACTCAAGCATCACCAAAGTTACCCTGGATAATTTTTTAGAGCTAGGAAATATAACCGATATGCAGGTGCTAACATCTGAACATGGCTTTCTGAGTCTATGCCCAAGTAGTGAAAAGGTGTCTTTCCCCTTAAAAATGTTAACCTTACCCCTAGTAACACTTCTTCTATAGCAATGCAGGTAGCAGCTGTGTCAAGAACAGTTCTTCTGAGAAGTGGACCACTGGGAAGTGGCTCTGAGTTTCCCCATGTCCTCAGAGGATAGTCAGTCCAGTGTTATTTGCACAGAAAGACCTCTGAAGCTGAAAGAATCCCAATACACAGTATTCTTCACACCTCTCTCAATTTTAAAAGTAGCTTAAAATTGATGGCATCTATGAAAATGATGGTATATATCAATACCTGTGTGCATTTGGAACTTGCAAAATTGTCTTTCTAAAATGATGGGAAATGAACATCCTGTGAATAATGATCATGCTTCTTTCAAATACAGAAATCATTCTGATCTTTCTGCTATGCCAGAGGTATTGTTGCACATACGAAGTTTTAACTCAAGACTGGCTTTGCGTTGCTGAGGTCAAAAATCTTCTGATAAAAAATCCTAAGGGCAGAAATTACACAGTATTTCACTTAAGTTTAATTGCTTTTATGCATGAAAAATTTCAACTAGAATATCATTTTAGGAAAAAAGAAGCCAAACTATGAACAAAACCTGTCAAAGTGTAGATGATGGAAAGTACATGTCTAGGACCGACATTTTTGTGGTTTGAGATTGCAGAAGCCAGAATCTGTTCCTTGGAATTGAACTGTGAGGTATTTTTCATATTCTGCTTTCTAGACAATTACAGGAGAAGGTAATATTTCCAAAAGTAAGCAGGCATTTTATGAAGGTGGCTGTTTACAGAGATGTTGGCATTGCAGCTGATACTCCAGCCATGCATGGAGATTGGTGTCCTGCTGGCATTTTTAGTTCCTGTTCCCATTTCATTATGTTCTCGTTTCCACGTGAACCTGCGCAGTACAGGTTGCTAACGTTCCCATCTTTATTATCAGTCACTATGGCAGAGTTGAACTTTGCAGCCAAGAACTGTTTCTCAGTCCATGCGTGTGCCAAGGGTCTGACTCAATAGGGTGAGATGAGGGCCTTCCAGCCATTCACCCCTACAGAGCCATAGGGTCACATGATGGAAGAAGAAACATGCAGAATATAGGCAATTCTTTCAGAGGCTTCTGGAAAAAGAACAAGACAGCACCTTAAATGGGTTTAAAGGAAAAAAAAAACTAACAAAAAAACCCCCAAAACAAAAAAACCCAAGCTGTTTGGACCAGCTGATGCCAAGTAAAGGGCATGGTTTGCATGATGTAGCCCCCTGGTAGAGGTTTGAGACAAAGGGTTGGACTCTACAGGTTGCAGAAGACAGTGTGGCCATGGAGCAGGGAATGTTTTCAGAGGATTATAGAGCATTAGATATTAGCTCTGTGTCATGTGCTCTTTCCTCCCCTATGTGTTTGTTCTTTATGCAGTGATGTATTTGCATGTCTCATTGTCTCTTGCCCCGAAGAGAGTTTTGTCTTTCCCTGTCAGTCTCTTAATTCTCACATTCTGCTGCTTGTTACTGGTTCTTTGAGTGCACAGGCCATGTCCCATACGAAGTAAGTGCAGGGATTCAGGTTTAAAAACCACAGTTACTTCAGTCAGTAGAGACAAAGAATTTCCACTGGTTTTACTGATAGTACTGGTGAATGGAGAGACTTGCTGACTGCAGAAGGTATTGAAATTATCCCATTTCTTATGGAGGAACTGAGTTGGGAAGGAATTTCCTGCTCCTTGAGAAGATCCCAGATTTTCTTTGGAAGTGACATACTTGTGGACATCATACAGATGTATTTAAGTGGTGGGGGAGTAATGGAGATGGAGCTAGGCTTTTCTCAGTGGTGCCCTGTGACATGGCTGGAGGCAATGGACACGAAGGGAAAGCAGGAAATTCCCTTTAACATGAACAAATAGTTTTTCACTGTGAGGGTGACTGGGAATTTAGGCTGAGAGGTTGTGGAGTCTGTGTCCTTGGAAATACTCAAACCTCCTTATGCAAAGTCTTGGGCAACCTGGTGCAGCTGAGCCTGCTCGGAGCAGGGATTTGGACTAGGTGATCTTCAAATGTGCCATCCAGCCTCACTCCTGTGATTTTGCTGGGTGTCACAAGGATCTCCTGAAAACATCTGTTTCAGCTCTCAAGTTGAGCTTCCTTTGAGGTCTCCTCCACCTGGACTCCTCCATGGACTGAAAACACCAACTGGACCAACTACTCTGCTTTCTGCAGAGAAATGAGTGTTTTCTGGCATGGTGATCAGTATAAAGTGTTTGGTGGGAGGTTGCTACACTTCGTGTTGTGTAGCTCTATGAGGCCTGCGCCAGAGTCTCAGGGATAACCAACCCACACGCTGATTTTTGTAATACTTTCTGGGGCGGGACCAGATCATTTGTGTCCATGAATAATGAGCTTCAAAACAATCACTCAGGACTTGGAAGGATTGTGGGAATCCACGTGCTGCACGTTGTGTCCTCCCCCTGCACGTTTGTTTCCTGTCACATGGTCAGCTTTGTCCTCTTTACGCTTTAATAGTTTTGCATGTGTGTACATAATGCATATGATTGTCTGATTGTAATTTTTTACTATCTGACCACTTTTCAGGAAACTTCCCTTTAATTATTTTCTTGTACCTTGGGTTTCAGCAAGAAAGAAGTGTGTAGTTGATAAAGTGAACCAATTAAGGCACATCAAGGAGAGCACTTTTCAACTATCGTGAACAATTTTGCTATGTGTTCCATTGAGATAATAAGATTTGGATAGCAAACACCTGAAAAATAAGTGCTGTGAATTGATGGGAAAATAGATTTTTGAGTTACTTATTTGGCATTTTTACAATTTCACTGGCCTCTTTTGCTTTTTGGAGTGCCATGGTTTGTGAAGCTCCTCTATGCTTCCTAGCACCTCAGATGCATAACCCATGAGAAAAAAGAGGTTGGGGGAGATGCCAGGATATGCTACTGCCACGCTGGTTCCTAAGCAGCCCATCCCATTGATCACTAAAGTCTGTTGCATGGACAGGGCGACATACTGTTGCTTGATTTCAGCTACCTTCTGGCACTAAAGTTAAATATCTTAGACATGTTTTTTCAAAGTTATTTGAATACTGCCGAAGCAGCTGATGAGAAGGCAGGCCGAGGCAGGGCAGGCAGTGTGCTGGCAGCAGGGAGGGCTAGCTGCAGCCTACCAGTCATCGGGCACATCCACAGGGACAAGGCAAGCTGGAGATCAGACAGGAAATCCCGAGCCAGGAAAAATGTTGAGCTTTGCGTTCAAGTAGCTTGTGGGCTGGAGAAGGGAGAAGTGAGTCTCAGTGCTGTCCCTTCTCCTAGAACAGGAACCTGGCTACTAACTTCCTCTGCCAGTCCAAGGTGCTGCAGAGATATCAGGAACTAGGGCAGCCATACCCCAGCACCGGGGCTTCAATGGGCAAAGCACAAGCCTGGTTTTAGAGGCGTGAGTGTTAGATTTTTGACTCAGACTTCCAGAAAGGCACTGGAAGTTATGCAAGTGGAGTGTCTTGGTGGGTGTTTTTACACACACCTCTCATTTCCTCTGGAAGTGAAAAATGCATCCATTAGGTGAAGTATTTCACCAAGTCATCCAGGTGCAGGTACAGGGTATGCACTTATGCTCTTGGTGTGAATCAAACTGGCCTCTGAGCAGTAAGTATTAAAACCATAATCCTGTAAGATTGCCTAGAGATTGCCTGACATGCTCATTTTGACTACGGCATGACAGATACAAAATAGACCTTTAGTCAGAGATGTGATGTCCCCTGCTTTTTGTAACCTTCAGCACCAGGAATTCTCCAAAAGTGAGTCCAGGGCAAAATCATCCATAACTAGAATTTTTTCAATATAGCTCTTGAAAAAGGTTTTTTAGCTCTTTTTCACTTCTGGAGATCACTGTTGCACTGTACAGAGCTCCCCTCCTCTCTCCTTCTCTTTGCTGCAGCTGGAGCCTTCCTGGGAGCAAACCTTGCTCCGGGAAGGAGTGTAGAGAGCTTCCCCTTGCTGCCTTTCTGCTCAGTGATCTGCAGGGCCAAGGTACAGCAGGAAAAGCCACAACAAAGTCACCAGTGACATTGTGCCTGTTCATTCTTAATGGGATTTGTGGTGTTGCACTGTAGCTTAAGTTCTGAGCTTTGTCTCCTTCATTCCCCTTCCCTGGGCTATAAAAAATCCCAGTGGCTGTCACCTCAGATGTCCCTGGGGGAGATAACAGGTGCTATATAAGCATCAGCAAAACATCACATGAGTCCAAGCTTGTTACTTATTAAAATGTTGAGAAATTTTTTTCATTGTGGTTTCTTTTGCAGTATTTTTAAAGGACTAATGAAGGTCAGGTTAGTCTCTCCAAAGATTTGTGCCCTGTAGTTTGAACCAAAAACCCATGGTGCCTTTCTGGGGCTCATCTCACCTGTCATTTCTGCTGCAGGATCTGATGCAGTGGTAGGTGATTCATTCAGAGAAACAACTACCAAGATTTTTGGTGTGTGGATGTTGCTGCTCTGGGTGCAGAACCAGGACAGGCTGTCTGAGATTTTCCAGTTTCAAGTCCTTGTTCTTTGTAGTTGTTGTGGCTGTGAAATTCTTGCTCTCTTACGTACTACTGCTGGGCAGTGGGAGCTGGAAAAGACTTCAAAGAAATTTAAAGATGGCATATTTTTTTCATTTAGAATTTCTCGACCTTTTCACTTCGTCATCTTGTCTTCCTTCCGCTGTGGGGTTTGTATAACTTTTGGTCTGTAAAATAAGGGGAGCAAAAGACCTTGTCACTGTTGATTGTTTAATAAATAAGAATTTCACCAGTATTTCAGTGAGAGAGTGAATGGAGTTGTCTACACTTTGTTTCACCTCTTGGAGTGGACAATCTTTTTTCCCCTTAAAAACAGCTATTGATAACATAAATAAACAGCAATGATAAAATGCTATTTTGATAAAATGCTATTTTAATAAAATTCATGGTGAGTTTTTCTGTGAATTGGTGAACACAAATATTGTTTCAAACAGAAGAAATTCAGCTGTGTTTCTGGAAAGTGGTTGTTTTCAGTGTTTGGGGTTTTTTTTGTTCCCCCCCCCCCCCTTTTCTTACATTGTGACATGTTAATAGTGACAGCCAGCATTTTATAAACAAGTTTCCCTTGTTTCATGGCACACAAATGGGAGACACCTGAAACCGGGAAAATATGGAGTCCTTCAGTCAGTACCTCCTAGCTGTTACCCACAGAGATTTAGAAGTAAAATAGCTGAATGCTTATCTCCTTTCATTTGTTTATGCTCTCTCGTTAAGAGTAGTACAGAAAATGTAATAGAAAGATTTTTATTTTCCAGACAACGAACTCATAAAGATGAAATCAACCATCTGTTTCCCCTAAATGTATTACTCTATTTTTTCATGTGGATTGTATCGGTGAATTATTTGCATATTGTTTCAGGATCTGCAAGTACCTGTGACTACCTGCATGCCTTGATACAGCAACAACATCTAAAAAGAAAAGATTAAATTCAAAATAAATTAAAATTCTCGAAGAAAAATTTCTAACACAAATCCTTTCAGCTACTCCGTTCATCAGTATTTAAGATTAAAACTGTTCTCAATCACTGTTGTTTTAATCTAATTTAAAATTTGAATCAGTTTTGAAATTTGCTTTAAAATAGTAGTACTAGTAGTGTATACTAGTAGGGACGAGCTTTGTACAATTCATCCAAAGTGCTTCACATTTGAAGCCTATGAACATTAGAAATGTATTTGGTTTGAAGCTGACGGTTTTTTCTCATAACTGTTCATCACTGTAGTAAGATTTTGGTGTCAGTCCATGACTAGAAGGAAGGAAGGAAAAACTGCATAAGCAGTTTTTTTGCAGTCGCTGAAGGAAAGGTTCTGGCTGAAGTGGTTGCTCCTGAGCCCTGCACAAGGCCAGCTTGGTTGGCTTGGGAGCAGAGGGTGGATTCATTGGAATTGTTTCTACTGTGTACTCAAGGTAACTGTACAAAATCACAAGGGCAGATGTGGAAGTGACGTTCCTGCTGGTGGATTCAGTGATGGCAAGGGGCATCCAGAGGCACTGGTATATAGAATCATAGAATGGTAGAATGTTAAGGGGTTGAAGGGACCTTAAAGACCATCTAATCCCAATCTCCCCTTGCCATAGGGGTACCTCCCACTAGACTGGGTTGCTCAAGGCTTTATCTACCCTGGCCATGAACATTGCCACAGTTGGGGCATCCACAATCTCTCCTGGGCAACCTGTGACAGTGCCTCAAGATCCTCACAGCAAAGAATTCCACCTCTTTGTTGCAGTAAAGGATAACACCATTGACTGGCCCAGGCTGGGGACCAAATCCAGGAGGCACACATTTAGCCTGTGGCCACCCTGATGGTAGCCCATGGGTGTTTAATATATGGGCAGTGGCTGATGCAGGTACCAGTGAGAGCTCCAGTGGGAGTGACACTTGTATTGATGGCATAAACATTTTCACCATTTTTAATATGAGTTTCTTTTGTGAAGAAAAAATTAGTTAATGGTCATTATTTTGAAATTGCAAAATTTACTCGATCTCAGGGAGAGTGCTTATGTATTCTTCAGCTTTCTTGGAGAACTTGTTTGGCTGCTTCTTTACTGGTTTGGTGTTTTTTGCATATTTTTAGAAGTACAGAGCCAAAGATGTATAAATGGGAAGGAAATTAGCTGTAAGCAGAAAAGTAAACACAACATTGTCAGCTCAACATTGTTCATCTATGGCTAAATCCTCATTAAGTTCTTGTGTTTGATACACTTTCACAATGTATAGTCACTATGTGTGAGAGTGCTCGCCCTTGATTAATGGCTTCTTTGCATGGCACTGGAGTCATTGCTTCCATTACTATGAAAGAATTATGGACAATATGGAACTTTCTGTGCCTGATGGACCAGAAAGGAGAATGACTGTGTTTGTACAAAACATGTTTGATTTTATTATTTATATATATTGACTACTTGTTCTTTATGATCAGAGCGAATCTCCATGCCTTCTTAGGTATTCATCTAACTGGACCCAACTGCAGAGGACGCTGGCAGGGGGATCATCACTCAGGCAGATCTTCAGAGCATGTACAAGCACAGGACGTGTCTCACCCCTCTCCTTGTCTGCAGATTCCCAATCCACAGGGTGCAGAGTAGGCTCTGTTGTGGTTTTGCACTGTGTGTGGTGCTACCAGATTAACAGAGGTTTCACACTGAGTTTTGAGAAGAGGTATTTCTGACCCCAATCGTAAGAGAAACTACAAATACCCCAGGAGTTTTACCCTTGAAAAATCTTCATTATTTGTAATAGTCTAAACATGACATTTGACATAAAGACATAAATGTTTAGACCAGCTTCAATATCTGTTTTTAGTGTGCTTAATACATGATGCTCTGTAAAATCATGCAAAATACATTAAGCTCATATTTATCTCAAAATGGCTTGTCAGTAGAGTAGTGACATGTGCTGCAGCAGTTGGGATCAGCTGACAAACCGCTTTGATATGGTTGTTCAAAAGCCATGACATCTCCTGCAGCTCAGTGCCATAAACAATGCTTGTGTCAGATCCTGCCATCACTTTGCCATGGCTGCGAAAGGAAAGTTCAGTCCAGAAAAGGACATTTTTTACTTTCTGCCAAGTTGTGTGAAATTCTGACAACCAGAAGTGACTCTGAATCCCCAGATGCACATCACTGTGCTGTCAGGCCAGGGGCGGTGACAGCAGAGGACTGTGGGACCACCATGCTGCATGAGAAACTCCTCTCTGCCTTGCCCTCTAGCCTCCCCAGGAAATAACTCTCTGCATGGGTCACAGCTGCCACTGGCTCTCTTTTTCCTCTTGGCTCCTGGTCTGGGCATGAGGCAGCAGGTCCCCAGCAGCCGAGTGCCATGTGCCTGCCTGTCACACGGCTTTGTCACAGAGAGGGCAGGAGGCAGTGCTGTGGTGAGCGCTGGCCATCACCTGAGGCTGCTTGCAAAGACAGTGCTTGGGCTGATGGTGCTTACGCACAGTTCCAGCATGTATCCAGCCATATCCCTGTTGTGTAAGGGGAATTCCCTAACTTCTAGGGAGAACTAAATGGAGGATAAAAATACGGTCCTCTCTGGCTCTTCGCTCCTGTTTTCCCTGGCTTAGTCCAGGGCTTTGTATTTACTCCACAGTGACAATTTATAGGTCAGTGTAACTGTGAGGTCACTGGCTCTCTCTGTCTCTTTCATAATCTGCAACCTGGAGATAGTAGTGTTTTCTAGGGCTGAGTGAATAATTCATTATGTGGCTCCTTATTAAACAGATGTTGTCTCTCTCTTTGCAGATAGTCTGCAAATGGATTGCATTTTGTTCAAATTTATTTGTTGTTCCAAATTATTCACCAAATACTTTCAGTAAATAATGTTACTGGCCTATAGTGCATTCAGAATATGAATTTGAAGCCTGCCTTACATAACTATTTGTCATTGCTGGTTAAAATTTGTTATTTCGGCAACTATGCCTTCCAGCAAACTTCTCTCATGGAGCTTCCCCAGAAAGTAACCCAAGGATGCTATGAATATGTTAAGAGTGAGTGTTTAGGGGGTATTCTTTCTTCCTTATTACTCATGCAGCTGAAGTACTAATTGCCTCATTGGCTGTTGTGAGGATTGGAAAGCTATTTTCTGAATGTGAAATGCTTCTTAAGTGGATGCTGATACCCCAGCCCTGGCTGCTCGTTCCTGTCACTCCTTTAGGTAGCAGGTGGTGTATGGTTCCAGCTACTGCTGAGTGCAGGGCAGAAGGTGAGCACAGGAAGTGGCATGTGCTGTGTTCAGAGCCTCTGGACCAAGCAGGAATCCATGGGACTAAATTCACGCTAATGAAGAAAATGAGTGAGGGCCCAGGGAACATGGCATGGCTTGGCTCTCTTCTACACAGTCACAGTCTTTCCTTCCCCAAAGATGTCCATATTGACTTACAGATGTACTGTGTGAGCTGTTCTGTCTTCTAGACCATCCCTGTGAGACCTTCCCAGTAGTCTGAATCTGTGCCACAGACAATACCAACAATATGAATGTGTGTATGTCCCCATCTTTGGATCCTGGGTAGTATCCAGCATTTCAGGAACACATTTAAAAGCCTATGAGTTGCTCAATGGAATTGCTTGAAGCACTGGGTGCTCCTAAGCTAAGCAGCAGCTTGCCCACTGAGAAGAGGAGATGTCCCCCTTTTGATCCCCCTCTCCTGGTGTTCCACTGCTACCTTGGAAGTCAGAAGTGGAGAGGGAAAAGAGGCACCCAAGTCAAATCTGAGTAGTAGTTAATATTTGATAGTTTGGAATGAGGGCAGCACAGGCCTATTCTTCAAAGACATACCTGCCCGACAGCTGAAGGAGAGGGGGTTTGTCCTATGTCTCCTTATACAGTGCCATTTTGTTTTTAGCAGATAGGCTGGGGCCTCCTCTGGATATTCTGCTGGATTCACTGAACTGCACAGCGTTCAGTGTGCAATGGAAGATGCCAAAGCAGCACGCGAGCACCATCACGGGGTACACGGTAAGTGATGCTCTGTGCTGCTGCCTGGCCTCAGACTGCACACACTGAAACCAGCGGGACAGCCCCTGCTCCTAAAAAACAGTGCTGCTGCCTAGAAAGCGGCCAGGGGACAGTGGGCTTCACTGGGTTGAGCTGTAACCTTAACAAACGATCAGTTCCTGCTCTAGAAACAAGCTATGATGGGAATTTGGGTTGGATGCCAAGGGCCTGCAGTGGATATAGATTGCTTTTCTGTTGTGGTTTTCCTACAAGGCTCTCAGTGCTCCCTGCAGCTGATAAAACAGTAAAGTAGAGCAGAGTGGGTAGATAGTGCACTGTGGAAGTGAGGGCCATGCAGATCCTTTGACTTGTACTTTCCACCTGAGGATTACTTTAGCAGGAATATGTTTTCAAACCAAGCCTCTAAAAGTTCCCAGACTGGCAGCAGGTACAAGGGAAGGAGTGCTTCATGGAGTCTCTTCCTGGATAGGTACTGTACTGCATAAAATCCCTGGGAACCCACCTACTGCATAAATATCAGAAGAGCTTTTCTTTTATTCCCCCTACATCAGAAGTCAGTTTCTGTTAAAGAAGCTGAATCATTTTTGTGTTGTACTCTGCAATTTTATAGGGAAGTCTCTGACCGCCATCAAGCATCTGCCATGTTATCTTCTGCCTACAGCGCAAAACAGAAGGGCTAGGTTAAACTGGTTACTATATTCTAGCGTGCAAAAAGAAAAAACCTGAGCACTAACACGCCATTCATTCGTTTTTGTTAGGTATTCCTTTAACAGGTATTCCATGGCAGTGAAACTCAGTCCCAAAATGAAAGTTAGTCAGTGAGAAATTCTCAGCAAAGATGCAAGACGTTGATTAGATGTTGACTAGAATGTGTTCAATAACAACAAGAAAATGAATAGCACTTTTTCATATAAGCATTTTCTGTGGATGGATTTGAAATTTCCAGGATTAAAATACTCAGAATTCAGTTTTATATAAAAAGCTTGGAAGCAGAATCCTACTGAGTACCTTATTATTAATGCACACTAAAAGAATGAGAAAAATCCCTGGCACTGGTATTTCTGGTACACATGCTCCTTTATCCCATAGTCTTGTAAATGACACCAGTGCAGCCCAGCTGCAGAGTTCATTTTATTGTTATGAAAATGCTATGGACTAGAATATAGTAGGCTAAAACTCCAAAAAGCTCTTGCCATGGGTAGCATCTGCCTCAGATTGGTTCTGTGTGTAGCTGGGTCCACCCTTCTCTGTGAAAACAGAGGTGCAGGGCTTAAGTCATAAGTAGTTTTCACTCTTCATGCATGGAGATCAAGCATCTGAGCTTCACTTCTTTTTTTAAGCCTTGAGCTGGTGTATGGCATGGTAATAAAACCAATGGCAAGCAGCATCAATAGTCCTGTATCCAAAATGTCTTCACTGTAGTATCTTGACCTTCTGGCATCTCTGGGTCTCTGTGCACAGGAAAGCAGATTGTGTGTCTCATTGGTTTCCAGTAAGCAACAGACATGGAGAGACATTTTATGATAGAGCAATTTTTATAATGTCATAATCACGTAATTTCAACATCTTCCTTACCTGAAGTAAGGTGTCAATGTTGTGCAGACTAGTCCCACAACTCTTCAGCTGTCCCTGTTAACCACAGACAAATGATGCACAACTAGAATTGTCAGCTCAAGCCTTTGCTACAAACACAACAGTGTTTCACATTAGGTAAGTGTATACGCTGTGTGATAGTGTCCTTTGGTCACACTGCCAACTTCTAGCAAATAGGTAAGGAATGTTAAAGGACTTCAGCTTTTCCTGCATTTGAAAAGGTAGGGGAGCATCGTTTCAAATTTGTCTTCAGTGTGAAAATGATGCACTGGTGCACTCATTCTTAAGTTGTTCTGGAACACTTGAGTCATTGCTTTAACTGATTTGACTTTATCTTCTTCTCAAGGTCTTTTACTCAGAAGTTGAAGGTGACAAAGCAGTTAAACAGCTCTCACACAATGTTCCCCTGAGTTTGGATATGATTAGCATGGTGAGTATTTCTTTTCATCAACAATCAGAGCACTGGAGCAGAACATGCAAGTGGAAACTTGCAACTGTCTCCTTGTAGTTTTGTGAAATATGATGAGGATCCAGGCTCCAAATCTGCTCTTGGTATTGAGCAAAAGGAAATCACAATGGTTTTGTGTTTGCAGCATGCACTTTTTCTCCCTCTTGTCTGACCATTTTATCATGTAAAACTATTGGGACTTCCTCTCAGCTTCCTAGTGCTGACCTTTGACATCTACTAAAATAGAACTTTTAATCTTAAATGCATGCAATTTCACACATGGAAGGGGTGGAATTGCATGAGTCTGTGCACAGATGAGAGACCAGCACTATCACTCTGTAGGTATTGCAGTGTCTGACACAGCTGTGTGAGTTAACATGCACAATGTTTTTGCCTCTGTGTGCGACTGTGGCCTCCTGAAATATGGCCACTTTAGTTGCAGTTCTGCAAGTTCATATTCTAGAAGATTCCCCGAGCTGCTGGTGTTTATTTTGTTCTTGAAAGGACTACTTTTTCTCATTGCTCTCCATTTTTTTTAAAGTTAATGTTTTTTCTTTTATGTCTCCTTTGCATTCTTGGTTCAGGGTTTTTGTCACTTGTCCCTTCTATTTCCTCCTTTGTTTTTTCTGCCCCACTTCCTCACTAGAAGCCTGAGTGAGGATGATGCTCAGATTTCCTGCAGGTTTCCATCACTCTTGTTGTTAGTTCTGACTTCTGCAGGATTCTGGGATCACAGTGAATAAAATAATACTGCTGTCATGATATATTGTTTCTTTATTTTTGCATTATTTTCTCCCTTCTTATCTTTATCTCTGTATTTCTCTCTCGCCTTTTTTGTTTCTTAAAAACTATTCTTGCTAGTAGTGCCAAGAAAGATCGAACAACACAGGGTTTTGTTGTTGTTGTTGTTGGTTGTTTGTTTTGTTTTGTTTTGTATTGTTTTTATTTTAATCTTAATCCTAACAGCAGTACTTCTTAACACTGGGAGAGGAGAGTCTGTATCTCAGTACTCATGCAGATGATTAACAGTCATACAGACTGCTATAGGCAGCAGCATTGGTCTTGTTTTAATTCCCTGACCCATTATTTATGTGGTTTTGCCATCACTTTTTATTATGTTTGTACTTAACAAGTTCTATTTGCTTTTTCCCAGGGTCAACCTGAAGGACAAGCAATTTTTGTAAGTATTGCTTCACGTGAAACTTGGTCACAGATGTGATTTAAAATAAAATTGAATGCTTCTGACTTGGTCTCTCCAGAGACCCACACACAAAAGTTGATCTCAAATGTTGATTCTATATAGCACATATACATGATGTTTTGTGGTCAAAGTGTAGCAGATAGTAGCCTCAAAAAGCTCAAAATCCACAGGTGGACACGTGTAGGCAAAGTAGCTCCCTTTTTAGCAATGGATAAACCTCTTTCTCAGAGGTTTTTATGGACATCTTGTTTTGATGGAGTAAACTTGTGTAAAAAAATTACGTATATTCAGGCAGTGAGGATTTAGAAATGATGGGGACAGTCAAATAGACAGACAGACAGTAAAAGGGAAGAGCAGAGTCTGGTAGTTGAAGAGGAGATGAAGAGGGGAAAACCTGAGCCAGTCCAGAGAGAGCCAAGAAGGAGGAGGAGACTAGGAAGAGGCCAGCCTTGCAATGCCCAGGAGGAAGGAGTGGGAGACTAGCTCCTAGTATAAAACAAGTTTGAAAGAAATACCAGCTCTCTTAATGGCTTTGCAGCTGGTGAATTAATCAGATTGATTATTTCCAGTCCTGCACTCAGTCCAGTCTGCTTCCTGTGAGCAGTAAACAGGTCGGGTGTATTATGAGAAGGAAGCAAGCAAGAAGTGCTTGCTTGGATAGGGTTTGGATAGGACAAGGACGGCAATTTCAGTGTTTAACTGAAATCCCTACCCTCAACAGCCTCTTGCAAAATTTTGTTTTCTGCAAACTATTTTAGGAACAGAGAAATCTCACACAGTTGGTGGAGCTCACAGAACTTTTGTGGTCTCAAAAAAGGGAAGTTTGGTTGGACTAGAGGAGGTTGAGCCCTCAGGATGCACTTGAACCAGGACTATCTGGTTCAGTCCTAGCTGAGCTGAGTCTGGATTATGGCATTCCAGAGTTGAGGTTCCACGCTGGGCACTTTTTTTTCTGCTTGATAAAAATAACACTTCTGAGGGGTACTTGTGGAGAACTATGAATGGCTGGGATTAATCAGCTCCCAGCTGTCATTAATCCTCCAGGAAGTGGTGTTCTCGATGAAATGCTTTCTGTTGTATTCATACCAAACTCAACAGAAATCTGCAATAGTTTTGTGGTTAAGTCTGCATATTTATTATTTCCATCACTAAGCCTCCTCTCCTGGTGCTGGGTATGACCCTGCTGCTTTCTTGGAGCCTTCTCTGGGCCACGTGGGACTGCTGTAGCAAGAGCTGATTTGCGCTGCCTGTTTCTGTGCACGCGTATGTTCATGTGTCTGTGTGTTAGCAAAGTGGATAATGCATCATTGTGCATTGTACTGTTGTAAAGCAGAGGATTTGTAAGTGACAGCAGCCAGGAGAAGCCAGACAGCAGATGCACTACCGTTTAGTATAGGCGATTGTTCGAACTGGGTATAATATTCAGGAACTCCAGCACACGTGGTTAAAAAACAAGAAAAATCAATAAAAATTTGTGGGCTTTAAAGGTGGAAGGTTTTGGGTTGGGCACAGAGCCCTGAGAGCAACACTGCTCCCTGTCAAATCACTAAATATACCAGTACAAAATGGGAAGTGACCAGCTGAGACCAGTAGTTCAGGGAAGGAATTGCCATCAGGGGAGAGAGAATCATTGAAACAAGCTCAGTTCCTGCAGCTGTGCTGTAATCCAGAGTTTGATGGTTTTTTTGGATTAAAACAAAAGAGAAAACAGACATTCTTCTGGAAAACAATTTGTAATCCTGGTTTCTGTGAAGCAGCTTACTGAGCCTCACAAACAGTTTCAACACACTTGCAGGGCAGGCAAGCTGTGTGGTGGGGCAGGGAGGGATAGATGGGATAATCTAAGTGAAATTGGCTCCTCTACCACAGAAAAGGGATCACATTGCCTCACCCCATTCAACAATGTGAAATTATAATGAGAATACCAAATGTCATTTTTCAGGATTTTAGCAGGGGAGTTGTACAAGACAGGAGGCTGGTGACTATTGAAGCATCATCATCAACTGAGTGTTGAGTTTGGGGCATCAGGCTTCAAAACATAAAGCTAATCTGAGTGGAGGGGGGACTACTCCAAAAATGATGGGGAAAACTCTTCTACATACTATCTAAATTTGTTATCTGTGAAGCCACTCTGTCTCTTCTGAGAGGGTCAGAACTTGGGTTTAAGGCCTGTCTTCTAAACACAAGCAGGAAAATAAATGAAATATGTACTCCCAGGCTGCTGGACAGTGGGGCACAAGGAAATGTGTTTCTTTTCCAGGATCTGATTTGAAAGGTGTTCCTGGTGTGAGGTGGATATTCCCTGACATTGCCGCAGGGCAGGGTAGCTTGATGATGTCCTGAATTTTTACTTATTATTCACTGATGTCCTGGTCCTTGATGTTTGGTTTCAGAGATGCCCACTGTGTGTTCCAGGGCTGTGTTCTTGGAGAAGGCACTACCACGAAGGAGGCAGGTAGCCACATGTGTAAGGCATGACTGCACCTTGCTGTGGTTTCAACACATGTTGAACTTGAATACCTTAGTAGATATTAGGGGTTTGATTTTGTTTGGCCAGGCACTCAATGAGATCCCCTCTGTTCTACAGAGAGAATTGTTCTAAACTACAACAAATGATTTTATTGTAGACTTCAGTCTGGAGGTAATGAGGCACATACACGAATACCCAACTCTCTCCAAGGGCCAAGTTCCTGAATAGTGTGAAAACAGTAAGACAGATAATGAAGGATTTTTCCTTATAAGAATGAGTGTAATAAAGAGAAATACTGGCAGGAAAAAAATGCACATAGTTTAAACTCAGACAGGCAGTGTGTATGGCATGGAGGATAGAAAGACAGGAGCAGGGGCATCAGTTCTGTCACCAGGAGAGTACAAGGTTTTCATCAACTGACTTCTCAGATCACATCGTAAAAGACCTCAGTCCCTTCAGCTATGAGACTGAAAGACCCAGATTAATCTTTCAGAGTGAGTGTTCTTGCTGCCTCTCTCTGGACAGTTACTATTCCAGCATTGTTATCATCTCAGATTCATCTCAGACTTGTCCAGATCATTCGAGCAGATCAAGGGTGAATGATGGAAAAACAAGATAGTGGGCAGGTGCTCCATGTTAATAGGAAATCAGTGTTGGAGCTCCAAAACCATGTCCAGAGAAATGACAGATGGCAGGGTGTTGCTGAATAGTGTTGTAGTAATAATGTACATTTCCCAAAGAGTAGAGAGGAAGTGTTTTTTCCCAAAAGACCATCATAAGGAAATTAGGCAGTTAATAAAACTTTGGGATTGTTTACTATTTTAGTGCAACTGGAAGTTGCATTAAAGTCTGTTTGAACAGGAAGAAAAAGGAGAACTTTGCATTTTCAAATGCAGTGTGACTAATGTGCTTAATATCAGAGAAAGAAAAGCAGAAGAATAATAGCTGTAAAACAAGTTTTTTCTAAGTGCTTATTTTTCACACCAGAACAGTCTGTGGTATAGAACCTGATATTTCTGTTTCCTTGTAAATGCTGTCAAAATTAGTAAATCTGGGATTAACATAGACATTCCAGGTAGGCTGCAGGTAGAGAATACTCAATTTCTTTACACATGTACACATTCTCCATTAAAGATCAGATCTAAGTGTCTGTGGCTGATCATGCTATGTGAAGTAGCCAGTGATGAAATGCAATGTTTTGGTGATGTTTTATGTTTTCTGGAGATTTTGATCAGACACCTCTGAAGGGTATTCATCAACCCAAGCTCTTCACATGGAGCTGAGCATTGAATCCTTTACGGTAGTTGTGTGTAGGTTAATCTTTCTGTGTTTATGGCAGAAGGACAAATAAGGGAAATGCTTGCTTAAGGTCAAGGCTGTTAGCTGAGCTCATAAAATTGTGAGAGATGATAGGATAGGGCTCTGCTCTGTGAGAAATTAAGGATCATCAGTTCACACTGCATCAAATTTCTTCACTCTCAGGAGGTTTTATGGCCTCTGAATTTAAAAGAGAGAGAAAAAAAAAAACAACAACAAACAAGAAATAAAAAAGGGGGAAAACACAGCAGACTGATACGAAATGCTAGCAGTTGGCTCAAGGGAGGGAATAGTATATGACTTTGACTTCACCAGTGAAAAAGCTGGAAACCAAATGCAAATGATCTGCAGCCTTATGAGTTATGCTGAGAAATTGGTCCAGGTCAGCCTTGTGGATTCCCCTGGGGCAAGGCTGCAGCTTGAGAGGAAACATGATTCTATTTGTGTTTGTTGTTTCTGAGCTGGGCTGGGGACAGTCTTCCTAGGAGAGCAGAGGGAGAACACCATGTGAGATCCCTGAGTCCCAGCTCACAGCAGCATCCCTAGTTACACAGAACTGCTGTCACAACGTGCTTGTCTGCTCTTGACTTGGCAGGATGTTGTTATTGGCGACCTGAAGCCGGGCACTCCACACCAAGTTAGCGTTGGAGCGTACAGCTGGGCGGGGAAAGGACGGCCCAGCATGCCCAGGGAGGTGACAACTTTATCCCAAGGTAACTCTGCCTGCAGGGCTCTGCTGCAAGACTGGCGGGGCAGATGTCTGTAGCACTCACACCTACCCTCTGTCATGTGCAGTACCGCAGTATTTCACTGATACTTTTCCACAAATGTAGGGTTTTAGAGGAGCAATAGGGTGAGGGGAGAAGCCTTTGAGTTGGATTCCTAAGTGTGTGGCTGTTGGGCTGTTGTGTGTACCAACCCAGCTGCTTCTCTAATGCTATTCCTTTGCACTTCTTAGATAAGTGCATGCCTCCTGCACCACCCTATCAGCCCCAGATCGTGGTGGTTTCTGATTCAGAAGTTGCATTGTCCTGGAAGCCTGGAGTGAGTGAAGGAAGTTCTCCCATCCAGTACTACACGGTGGAGTTTATCAGGCAAGTTTGCTAGTGGAGTCTGAATTTCACTGTTTGCACACTGTAGTGTTTTGGGTGTTTTTTTAACCTAAACTGCACTATTCAAATGCATATAGATACGATTTACTTGCTTACTGTGTATGGTGTGCTTAGTTTCCCTCTCAGTGTGTGTTGGAAATTTAAAGACAAAACCAGGAAGGATCCAATTTGTTGGAGTCAAAGTTGTACTTTCTGATGGAAGAAAAATAAGGTCTGCTTTGATCTGTTCCCTGTAACAGTGGCCTGGATGAATGAAGTTTTAAGTTTCTGCTGTCATCAAGTGCTGTCAAACCATGCTGAGAAAAAAAGTGTTTGGAAGAGTGGTTTCCCTGGGCTGCTGTAGAAAATAATCCGAGGACTGAAAATTCAGTATGTTGGGCAGCTTTATCTGGTAAAAGTTACAAAATCATAGAAACATCAATATTGGAAGGGACCTTCAAGATCATCCAGTCATCAACTCAACACTACCGCTGTAGCCCCATAACCACTAAATCACATCAGCCAGTGCCAGACACCTCATGAACACAAAGTCATTTGGGTCTTGAGCTTGCAGGATTTAGACTTGCTTTGTAATGCTAATGCTAATCAAGTTTACATGAAATGTTGAGCTCTCTGTTCAGATTTGGGGGGGAAAGTGAAGTGTTGGTGGGGCTCTTTTTTGGTTCTTTTATGTTGAACTCTTAAATTCGCAGCAGCAGAACTGAACTGTCAGAAGTTGCCAGTCAAATTGCTTTTATAAGCTGCATAAAAAGGGTCAGGAGGAGGTGATTGTATCTGCAAGCATAAACAAGTGTTTGTACTTGACTGTTAATATGCTTATGTGAGCTAATATCTGCATACAAATATATTTATTTTTATTTGCCTCAATGTTTACCCTGACAGTGAATGTAAAATTCACCCTTTTAATACTTTGAGCGAATACTTGATGACAGGTTTTAGTTGAGGTTCCTGGAAAAGAGGAGAGAATTGATTCTTTAACTGCTCTGATCTGTTTTGGTTCTTTAGTGAGACCCAGACGACCGCCAATGGCAAAAGGAAAGAGCCTGCTCTTTGTCTGGGGGGAATTATAGCTTTATTTTCCCATCCTCGCTGGTGCCAGAGAGAGTGAGGCCTGCCTGTCCTGGGGCTTTTTCCCCGGGGGAACGGGCCTAGAGGCAGGAACAAGCCGCTACCCAGTCAGGGATAAGATGGGAGTGGAACAGAGTTGGGTTACATTCCAGTGTGGGAGCCCAGCAGGGACAAACCATGTGATACAGTTTCTAAGGGGGACAGGGGAAAACATTACAAATCCAATGAAACACAGTATAAACCAAATTAATGCATTACAACATTTCCCCCTTTCTTATTAAATTGAGAAGGAGGAAGGCTTAGTCCATGGGAGATGTTCAGAGTTCAGACCATGAGGACCTTTAAAGTTGCAGTAGAAAAAATGACCTTTAGTGCAAACAAACTGTCCAGAAAAACACTGTTAAGGGATAATTAGGAGAGGGTTCGGCACTTTCTCCTCCTCCAGGCAGCACTGGCCACTTGTGGGGCCTCTGCAGGGGGTTTTGCAGTTTTTGGGATGAAAGGTTTCACCCACTCAGCTGGCACCCAATTGAGACCTGGGGGAGTGGACCCACAGGCGTACCCACGACCCCAGGTGACCAGATCATGGGGAGTTTTTGTTTCTCTGGTCGCTAGACCCTTTACTATCACATCCGGTGACTTTTGTTGAAAGGCAGAACTGGTTAAAGCATGATTAGTAAATTCAGCATTTACATTTTCCAGTTTTTTCTCCTCCCCTCCTCGGACTTGCCCCATTTACGTCAGCACACTGGGCAAGCCGGCGCTCAGAATTTAGTTTTTTGAAAGGTTCTCTTTGGACCCTTGAGACCCCCCATTGCCCCAAAAGTCCAGAAATTACTTCTTTAAAGGGCATTGAGATGCCCAATGTCCAGCCTGATCGCACAGGAGACACATTGTTCTTCTCTTGGGTGGTAGCCATGACACAGGCACAGGGGGCATGGCATCTGCTGCGGCAGCTCTTTGCGGTGGTCTGAATGCATCTCTGGAACTGTGGTTTGGGTGAGCTGTCATGAAGGGAACCTTCTTGGTACACACGTGGAGCATGTCATCTAAGGCTGGCACTGGTTCCATGGGCAGGCTGAGGATGGCTGCCTTGCACTGTTCATCTGCATTGGCCTGAGCCATCTCCTCCAGGACCTGTTCCTGGGCTCCTTCATTCTTAACCTGTAACTCGATAGCTCGGGTCAATCGCTCCACAAACATTACAAAAGGTTCTGATGGAAGCTGCTTTATTTTACTGTAAGGTTGGAAGGACCCATGGGGCTGGATTGAAAAGAATGCTTTGAAAGCAGCCTCTTTAATGCGCTCCAAAACAGCTAAAGGAATTTCCTGAGCCTGCTTGAGGGTTGAGATACACTCACTGTCACCACATAGATGTTCCAATAGAATTGGGAAATTATTATTATGAACAACCATTTCAGGATTTTGCCAAAGCTCCGGAAGTAAATCTCTTTGGAGGTCAAAGGGAACTGTAGGATTCCTTGCTGAATTTGCTTTTAAATGGTTGCAAAAGTATTCTCTTTCATATCCAAATTTGGCCTGAGCTTTGCACAAATCCTGAATCGCTTGTTGGGGGAAGGGGTCCCCATTACTGTGGGCAGCACCCCCTCTTTTTGACCGTCGGTATGTGACAGGGGTGGCAGAAAAGTCGGGATCGCTTCCTGCTTCCAGGTTCCCGGCTCCCCCCAACTCCCCTCCGGGGCGTGGGAACCGGGACTGTGGGCGGGGAACCAGGGGCAGGGAGGGGCTGGAGGCTTGAGTCACACGGGGAGGAGTCAGAGGGCGGAGGTTTGAGGGTGGGGGCAGAGTCAGAGGAGAGGGCGGTGCCGGGAGCAGCACCGAAGGGAAGGAGGGGTCTGGGGAGAAGAAGGGATTGCGAAAGGGATTGCGGGAAAGAGGGACAGACAAAGAGAGAGGCTCCTCGTGACTCGAGAGCACATAGCTTCAACCATTTTGGACAAAGGAGTCCCCTCCATCTTGTGACCTCCCCACAGAACTGAGACTAGCCTGGGGATCACTACGATGGGGCTTTTGAGCACCTAAACTGTATGCAAAAGTACAAACTGGGGAAAATCCACAAAGAACTGGCTTTTTTCCCTTTTCATTTTGCTTTTGCAATGCAAACTTAATTTTTAAGCTATAAAGAGCAAAATCTGCATTTTCTTTATTATTAGAGGAGCCAGATTCAGCTATTTTATTTGCAACAGCTTCCCAAAATTCCGGGAAGCTTATTTGCTCTAATGATACATCTGGAAACTGAGAAAACAAATACCGAATTAATTTTTTCAACTGTTTCTTTGGACAATGGGTCCTGCCATCATCCAAGGCACTTAAAATTTGATAATAGGCTCTTTTTTGAGACACAGACAACCTAGCACCCATTTTTGGCTCAGATTTTAAGTTTCTGTGTCCCCTTTAACTGGGAAACTGAAAGTTAAAAAACCCTCGCTGGAGAAAAAAAAAAGAGAGCCGAAGGGGAAACAGTTTCCTTTTCCACCCCCCCAGGCAGCCAAAGTAATGTGCTATTAAAGCACCCTGAAGGTTTACTCTGAAAGCAAAAACCTTCCCCAAAAGGAAAGAACCCTTTTCCCTTAGGATCACTGCCTCTGAAAAAGATTTTCCCTTAGAACCCAAAGTGATAATACTTACCAAAAATCCAGTGTTCAGACGAATCTTTCCTTTCTTTCCCAATCACTCCTTTTGCCTGAGATTGACCCTTTTGGTGCAAAAAGAGCTTCCAGTCTCGGTTCCCAGGGTCAGCTTTCCATGAACATGTGGTCACCTTCTCTGGGAGCAGCCTGCTGGTCAGGGGGCTTCTTTGCAGCACTCCGATGGGTTTTTTAAGTCCAAAGGAGAAAACTGCAGCCCTGGCCTGTAGAGTCCGGTGTTTCGGCGACTCCACAGCGAACGCCAAGCCTGACGGGTCTGTGTCTCTGTGTGGGTGGGCTACGTTTTGTGACTCATGTGCCTACGTGAGGTTCCTCGGCCACGTGCTCCATGCGTGGTTCTTCCAGCTTTCTGGGAGCCCCTTGTGGCTTTGAGTCCCACGATTAGGTGCCAGTTGTTGTGGTTCTTTAGTGAGACCCAGACGACCGCCGATGACAAAAGGAAAGAGCCTGCTTTTTGTCTGGGGGGTGAATTATAGCTTTATTTTCCCGTCCTCACCGGTGCCAGAGAGACCGAGGCCCCACCCGTCCCCATGCTTTTTCCCCGGGGGAAGGGCCTAGAGGCAGGGACAAGCCACTGCCCAGTCAGGGATAAGGTGGGAGTGGAACAGAGTTGGGTTACATTCCAGTGTGGGAGATGGGCGCGGCCAAGCAGGGACAAACCACATGATACAGTTTCCAAGGGGATACAATAGAAAACATTACAAACCAATGAAACACAATATAAGCCCAATTAATGCATTACAACACTGATCTGTAAAAGCTCAAAAAAAATCGTACTTCAGGAAAACAGTAATTTTTTAAAAAGAATTGTTGTTAGAACAGGAAGAACTTGATTTTCAAAGTATGGGTATGATCTAGAAGAGGTTGATATAGCAAAAAGATATCAATATAGCAAAAAGAATACCCAGACTGAAAACCTATTTGTTAACTGATGCACTTTGTATTTGGGCTGAAATTCCCCATATTTAGTTGGATGCCATCCAGTGTTCAGTGCACAGCGAGGCAGGACATGAGGTCTGAAGATAATTATCTCCTTCATGTAATGTCTGCTGTAGACCTACAATGAAATTTCTTTAATATCTCTTTTTGAACATATATATATGAATAATATCTATCTTTTTATCTGAGCTTTTTGCTCTCTCTCCATCTCTTCTCTTTTGTTTGCTCAGTTGATGGGGAAGGGCTTTTGTTGAGTTCTGATTGCCTGCACTTCTATCACCACAGTGCTTTCACTGGAAAGTGGAACCCAGAGGCTTATGTACGCTTCTTCATAGCACCGGGAGCCTGCTAATGGAAGAAGTGGGCACATCTGACACACCAAAAGTGCACCCTTGAATGTTTTTGTTCAGCCAGGGAGTGGAAAGCTGCTGTTTAGGTCAAAAGATGCAAGTGATTGAAATTTAGTGTTTCATTGGATTTAGACTTTGGGAAAGAATTTGCTAACAGCGAAATGTTTTGATTACACTGTTTAGTTTGAGGTTTAAAGCTAAGTTGAAAGTGCCTTTGTTAATTTTGAGATTATGCACTCTTAGACTTGGAAGCTTGGTTGTATATTTGGAGTAAGGTCAATGAGCCATAAGCCCTAATGGCAGTTAGAGGTAAACATTTAACTCTAAGCCTTATTGTCTTTTGCTGCATATAGTTTTAATTACTATAAAATGTATTATCACGAGTTAAAGCTAGTAAATTAAACCAATGTAAAACATAAACAAATCAGTTCAAGTAAATTAGAATTGAGTCCTCTTATGTCAAAGAATTACACCATTATCTTGTGATTTTGCAAAGTTATTAACTTTCTAATGCAAATCTGTAATTTTGCTTGGGTACAGCACAAATGTCTAAAACTTATGACGTTGTTTACGTAATTTCAATCTCATTAGAATGACATTTTTGACTTTAACCCTAGGAAAAACATGTTGGGACAAACCACTCCTCTCAGCTGCGATACTGGGGAAATTCAGTACATCCATGAAAATTCAGTACATTGTTTTGGCATACCAGAATCTAATCAGAACCGGAGCTATTCTGCAGCCTCTCTCTACCCAGGGTCTAAATTTGGTGCTTTATTTAAGCACTTGCCTAGGGGGTTTCCCTTGGGACTTGCTGGTTTACTACAGGCAGTGGAGGGCTGCAGGTGACTTCAGATATAAGATGAGCTGAGCTAATGCAGGCTCTGCTGTGCTGCTGATTTAAAAGAGGATGTTAAGGAGACTTCTACTAGTCTAAACTCTGGAAGTCAGGCGGGAGAGTGAGACTCACTCTTCACTGGCTAATTCATAGGGAAGGTGCAATAGAATGCGTTAAACCCAAAATGGATAGTGTCTGTGCAACTTTGTAGGCTCAGTGTAAATACTCTGTTGGTTAATGGTGAGAAGTATTTAATGAAAAATTACATTTTTATGAAAGCCTCTAAAGCAAGACCCTGGGCTTAAGCGTAGTAGCTTGGGTGATTGTCCTAAAGAGGCTATACAAAATTAATTCTTAAAAATGCCTGGGATATTTTCATTCAAGTACTCCAAATATTCAAAATTCTAATCTGTTGAATGCCTACATGATCTTTTAAACTTGGTGACTAACTTATTCATATTTTTATAGCCACATAGCAGCTGCAGAACCACAAGTGTTTCAGCAGCACATGCCCTAAATCATCTCGTTAGTATGTAGCTGAAATTAAAAGCTTTTAATATTAATTTTGGCATGCAAAGGAAAATTTTCAGTATCTTGGTAGTGACATGAAACTTCTGTTGCAATGAACTAGGCAGGTTCTGCTGATAAAACTGGAAGATTTATTAGTATTGAGATGTTAGGGTGGTGCAGATTCAGCAGAGTGTTGTGCACAGATATCTTGATTAGTTTGAAGCCTTCCCTCTCCCTCCCAGAAAAATCTATCCCTCAGTCCATTCCCTGCTGAACTGTCTGTCTCTGGCACTGCACTGAACCAGACAGTCATTGTTTGCTTTTGTTTGCAAAGAATCTGAAACAACAGATCTGACCAGGGAGACAACCTCCCAGTGTCCAGGAAAAATACTTTTATTACTGTTTCCCTGATTATAGCATGAAACAGGCATATCTCACTTGGTATTTACCTCACTGCTTGTGAGATTAATTCCTTGAAAAGGTAACTGATGAAGAAAAAGGAGCGGAAGATATTAGGAAGGAAATGCTTAAGAACACTAGATAGCAGCACAAGAATATATAAGAAGGGAATTAGTTATGAAAATTGTCCATTTTCCCTTCCTCACCGTTGACCTGGCGTATTGTTTGATTTATTTTGTAGAAAGTGTCACAATAATGTGAATAATAATAGTTACTAAAAATAATATTATCTTGCCGTATATTCTACAAGAGATTTTTCCTTAGCAAATGATGATGGATTGTACTTGTCATCATATTTATTGTTAGCTGGAATATTTTTTAAAACCATTAGAGAGATAAATTTTCCCCTTGAGATGATTACAAATATGGCATGGGAGAACAATCAGAAACCTCAGAAAATTGGATTGCCAGTGGGTGCCTCACACTTAAATAATTTCCAGGTGATTGTAAAAGGAAGTTCAAGTGACTATAAAATTGCTGTTCTCTGTATCATAAACAATTCCCTTCTTGAATTGAATCAGTCCCCAGGTTATAACATAAAACAATAGTCCTAATCTTTAGGTACATTTGGCATGGAATTCTGCCCTTGTTTTGTACCCATCCAGTCCTATTGGCTTTAGCTGTACATTTATTATCTTAAAACCACTATAACTTGCATTAGAGTCTTTCTGCGTAGCATTTAGGTGTTGGAGATGCGCAGCTGCAGCATCAAGAGCAGGTAACGCCCATGGAAGTTGTCTGATTTTCTCATTCATAGATACAATGTTTGGAGCTGCCCTGCAAGCTACTGGCCAGAGGCAGACACACCCGTGTTGGGGAAAGTGGTGCTGCAGGAAGATGGGAAAAGTGGTATCAAAATGAGCCCTTCCAGTGTAAATGTTGACAACACACAATATAATGTAAAAAAAAATGACCATGGAGACAGTTTTCAGCAAAATGTTCTTATCTCAGGGAACATATGAGCTGCCTTTCCCTGGATGCAGTTACCAGCTGAATTTGTGTTCCTTTCCCCATCTGTTTGCCATGTTTTCATCTCATACTGTTTTGTTCACACAGGGAGCATTCTGGAGAAGTAGCAAAGGTCAAGTGATAAATCTCCCTCTTTCCCTCTCCTTCAGCTGCAGATCCTTACATGTTTGCAGGCATTTCCTTTATTATAAACTTCTGCAGAAGGAAATGTTGGGAGAGGCAGTCTATGTATTTGAAGCCTAGCCTGCTGTTTGTGTTATCTCCTAAATCTTTTTAGGGCGCAATGCCTCCTTTGGGTCCCTTCATCAAAGGCATGTTGTTTCCACTTGGCTGGACACATGAGCAAGGTCTGTTGCAAAGAGGCAGCTAGCAGGAATTCCTTGGATGGGAATTAGAACCAAAAAAGGAAAATTGAAAACACTACTAAGTGAGCCTTTGGAAGGAAGCAGTGTTAACAGCTTTCATTTGGAAAACACTATATATTTTCATTTTGGCCCAGGCATCAAAAGCTCAGAAGAGGGAAGCAATGGAAGAGTAGCCAAAATAAATGCTCTCTTGTCTACCAGGAAATGGTGGTAAAGGGTGACTTAAGACGGTCTGTTTAGCTATCACTACATCTTGTACATTTGTCTGATTTTGTTTTTATTTTTAGCAAGACAATGAAATATTAGTTTCCTGTGTGCCACTGTGCACTTGAGACAGGTAGCTGGGAACTGCTGCTTTGCCACTGCATTTGCCATGCTGGCACAAAGCCATGGAAACTCAGTGATCAGTAATTCTTGTATTGACCACGGAAAGAAAACATACATTAACTTTAGCATTTCCTTCCAGCTGAAAATAAACAAATTGAAAATGCCTGCCTTGTGCTATAGTTTTTAATTGGAAGACTGTTGGAGACATTTGCAGCTAGTCCTGTGTAAACACTGGTAGATTCAGGGTGTACTAGGAGGTTATTTCCTGTAATAAATATTGCAAGAACACTGGAATAATTTTCTCTGAAAGCCATTTCTGTCCTTATTTTACTTTCATAAACTTTAACTTTAGTATTTTGGGTGGCCTAGAGTGAATGCTTACATTATTGTGTTGTTTGTATTTGTTTAGCGTCTTATTTTGTTCTCTCTTTGATAAGAAGAGGCCACTTTTAGAGAGAGTGGAAATGGTGTGGAAGCATCAGAATACTCTCACAGAGTACTTGCAGTCACCCACTGCTTTGCAATGTGCCTGTATGCATGAACGTAAAACACTTGATAACAAACTGCCATGTGAATGGTTGTACTGGTTTCACCTGAAATATGATGGCACTTAGAGAAGCACTTATTGGCAGATGGCTTCCAGTATCAATCAGGAGTTAGCCAGGCATCATCTGAGGGCAGCTAATAGGAATGTTCTTACAGAATCCAGGTGCATAGGCCATGTTCTCTGCTTTATTGTTCTGTGGGTTGTGGGTTGTCTGTGTGTGTTTTTTTGGTGGTTTTGATTGGGCTTTTTTTGTTTGGGGGTATTTTTTGTCTGTTTGTTTTTCTGTAGACTTTGGATCCATGTGTTCCTTCCTCTGTGAGTGGATTAACCTTATTACCTGGAAGATTAAGTGTTGGATTCTTATCTTGCTAATGTTTGTATATGTTTGAAGGGACTTACTGGCATTAGAATGCAAACTCTTAGAAATCTATCAAGATCTTTCCCTTTATTGCAAACTATTGCTTTATACAGCCATGTAGGGAGTTGGGAACTGTGGGTAATAGACCCCCCACTTGAAAACTATGAAACCAAAATCCACAAAACAGATAAACTTAACTGGATTTGTCAGTCAATCTGCTAAATAACCTCCTTGGCTTTATAAGCAAAATCTGAGTAATTGGGTTTGTAGGTTTGTACAGTTTTGACATCACAGGCTTCACAGCTTGGTAGTGGTGTGTTGCACAGTCTGATCCTTTAGGAGTGCAGGGTTTCAGTGATGATCTAGCAGGCTTCTGTCTTGTTTGTTAGAGTATTCCCTACAAAAGCATAAACGCAGATAATTTATACAGCCAGCTTTAATTATTTAAGATCTGGTCTTTGTTTGATCCTCAAGGCCAGACCTGGACAGCAACTGGACGGTAATAAGAGAGCAGATCCAGATGGAGTCCATGGTTCTCAAAGGACTTCTCCCGAACACGAAGTATCAGTTTGCTGTGCGAGCAGCAAACTCCTTTGGATCCAGCCCTGCCAGTGCACCGAGCGACGTCATTCGCACATTCGGTGAGTACAGCCACCTCTTTGTTATTAAAGCTAAACTAAAATGAAGTGTATCTGTAAATAAAGTGTATCTGGGGTAGCTGTGGAGGCCTGCTGGAGGAAAGAGTTGCTCTCCAGGCACAGTCACCCCCCTTCTGACACCTCTCAGTCCTGTCTGAAGAGCTTGCAGCAAGCACCCAGTGAAAGTCAAGCCATGAGCAAAGATTTGAAAAGACCCAGGCAGCATCACTCTCATGCCATTTCTTTGCTCTGGAGGTCATTGACAGGTATTTTTGAATCACTACTTTCTGAATTTTGTGCTGGCTTCATGCAGAACTAACGAGTGAATATCATGGGGAGAAATGAGAGAGGCAAGTCTTTTGTTCATTTTTTATGTTCTTTGAAGCTGAACCTTATATATTACATTTATAAGTTCAGCAACTCAGAAAGACCAAATCAAACTTGTACGGTTTTCTGAGGAGTAAGACTCCTAACTGTTAAGCACAGTCATGAAGATAATGACATAAGAAAGTAAGCACCCCTTTTTGATCAGAAGCTGCATAGGAAAAATATTAGGTTAACATGACGACATACCAGCTTGTTAACTATTATATTTACATTTCTGTAGCAATATAGACCATGCACACTGCAAAAAGTGTTGGTCCAGTTGCTGCTGGGCTTCTTCAGGATGCAATCCTCTGGTGTCTCTGTCGACTGACTTTAAGGGGCTGTGGCTCCTTATCACACCCAAATTCATAGCTTATGTGTGAGAATCCCAGCCAAACCAATACAGAGCATATAGGAACTCACACAAATCACATCTTCAGACAGCAAAAAACCTGATGTCACAAAGAGAAACAATGGAGGAAACAGAACCAAAGCCAGCAAGGTATGGGGGCTAACTGAGCTATATCATTAATGTTCCAAACTTTTTCTATAAAAATGTATAACAGCATTTTTAAGTTTAAGTGCCTTTTTTTTTTTCCTTTTTTTTTTTTTTTTCTTTTCTCACTCTCTCAGTTGCAAACCGTCTCTAACTGACTAGTGAAAATAAGCAGCAAATATTCAGATAGGACTGTGAGCTCTGCAAAATTTTGCATGATGCAAGAACATAAACAACATGGTTAGTGATCCACCAATTTAACCTGATAAAGATTTATTTCTAAACTTCCTCTCTGTTGTGGAGTCCCTTTTTTCATTGACTCTTATATGGCAGTTTCCATTCTTTTTGCCCCTCTTTCATAAATTCAGTCACTTAAACAGTTTGCATGCAGTTTGCTATGGCTGCTGAGCTCATAAGTTTAACTTCTGAAGTAAATGTTTGTGGAAACCTCGTGCAAAGTACTCTGGAGTTCCTTGGCCCATGGATCTTCCAGGGTCAGCTCCTGCTGCCTCAGGGACACGTGTGCTCCTCAATTTCTTGTTTATCTTTGGATGTTAACAGCTGCATCCTTTGGTCAGAAAAGATAAAGTGTTTAGCTCTGTTAATGAGGGTGGAATCATCTTCATGCTGTGCTTATTACTGCAGTACTCCAGGGAAGGCACTTTGCCTTGGAAACTGCTTGTTCCGCAGAGGCCTGCCAAGAGGTCTCCAAAACATGGGTGTCTGTCATTAGACCTTGGAATCAAATTCACATCTGGTGTGTATAAACATTGATTTCTAGAGAGGTTCATAAGGAACATGGGCATGGTTCTCTATGCCTGGATCAGATCTGAAAATTCAGTATATTATGCCTTTTGCACTGCTCTTTGAATGGGCTTAAAGAGTCTGTGCTGGCCCAGGGTGGACATTTGGGTGCTGCCGTGGCTGAGACGTTGGTTTTCCTGCTCCAAGGGCCCGACAGTGCTTGGCAGAGACCCTCATGACCAGGCAAAGCTCCTGCAGGCCAGGGCCATGTCATGTCTGTGATATGCTCCAGCCCTGCTCCAGGCCACTTGTACTTAGGGCTACTTTGGCACTCTGGACCCTTTGGCAAATGCAAATGTTGGTCTTTTGCGCATGTGCTCTTTGAAAATAGGCTTAAAACCTACATATAGCCACTATGCAAGAAAAGCATTTTCTTGTGGAAATGTTGTCATACCTGTTGTCACAACCACCAGATTTGTGCTTATTTAGAAATAAGTTATTTGGTTTTCTGAAAGGAGGAGTCTAGCTGAGATGATAGTCTAGGTGATAGCAGCTCTCACTTGTCTTTACTTGTGATGTCTGTGTAGGAGACTCTTGATGTTAACCAGACACACAAGTACACTGGGCATTAGTAGAAAAGCTAAACTTTAGTTGGGAGAAATTGTTCTTCATTAAATTGTGCATAGCCTCAACATTTATTTTTCCCCAAAACATTAAAAACCTCTGAAGAATGATTTAAACCACAGACAAGTTTCAGAAAAAACAGAAACAGAAAAAAACCCCAAAGTACACACTGTATTCAGGGGCATCCAATTAAAACTCACTCCTAATTCACATTATGTATCTGAAGGTACCCTCTTGCTTCTAGCAGACAGAAGGCCCATTTTTTTGGTCTGGTTAATCACTCAAGTTGCTCAGGTGTAAGTGTTCATCAGTTTCGAGGTCCTTAAAGGTCTGTGGTTTTCAACAGTCAGTGCAGAAGGGCATGTGTCATTCACAGACACCTGATAGTCCCCTGGGGCTGTCTCAGGTACAGTGATGTATCTCAGGTGGCACCAGTTGCTTGACTGTCTCAAGTGCCAGCAGATACCTCTTGGTCACCTCGTGTTTTTGAAAAGGTGTCAGACACCTGGCATCTCTGAAACTGAAGCACCTTTATTCCTCAGTGTGTACGTCTGAGGATTACTACCTTCATCATTACCGTGGTTCCTCCTCCCACCTAAGCAGTGAAACATGCTACATGCCACAGGTTTCTGATGCTGTTTTCTGCCTGCCTATGTATTCTTCAGAAATTCCTGAAATATTTTAGAAAGCTCTCAGAAGTTCGTACAATGTCTGACTCCTTTGCATTACGTTTAGCTCACATGGTGCTGGCACTAAGGTCCTTACTTTGTTTAGGTTTAGTAGTTTTACGCTTATATATGCTGTATTTTTTATGCATGACTTGAAAAATAGTGCTTTTGTGATGTTTATTTTAATTGATTAACTAATTCCCAACATTACTTCAAATGCAGAGGAACTTCAGGGTCCGTGATGTCTTGTACAGATTCTCTTGCAGCTCTTGTAGGCAGGCTAAGGCAGAGATGAGTCCATGCTACTCAGGGATGTTTTCTGCTGTGGTTTGTCTCATTCTCACAGGTAATTCACTCATTTTGTTTTTAAAATGGGGGTGGATTTGCAGTACTCTTGACTGCATTGTGTCGGGTCAGCATAGGAAAACATCTTTGTTTGCTCCACTAAAGGGATGCTGACTGTATCACCTAATGTGACAGACCTCCCAAGGTCCTTGAAAATAGAACATGTGGCCGTGATTATAAGCAGTTACCCCTTACCTAGTAAAAAATGCATGCTTCGTTAATTGCTCCATTTTCAGGGAGGAAAGAGAGGGCAAGTTTCCCCAAGGGTTCTCATTTATTTGTGATTTGGTTTCATTAATTTTTTTTCTAGAGGGAAATGATGCAATAAATCAATTTTTTGTTGCCTTTCTTAATTACAGTTGCACATTGTGGGTATTTCACCTACATGGTTGTTGGGATTTTGTTGTATAAAATCTTTCAAAACATCATGGACAATTCACTGGAAAAGAAGAGATTGCACATACTCGGTTTAGAAACAAAATAAACTGTCCCAAAGAGTAAAACAAAAAAAGATGTCATCACCTGCATTGCTTAAATACCCTTCATCTCCTCGGGAAACAGATGGAGTTTGCACTGTGCCTGCAAGGTCACCAGCCTTGGGCTTTGCCAGACCAACAAAGGAAGTGTCTTCTGTTAAAAATACCCTCCTGCTTGTCTCCACAGCAAACGTGACAGAAGTGACTGCTTGAGCAGGGCCCATCCCTTCCTCTGGTCCTGGCTGTCACTGACAGGATCACACAGAGCAGGGAATTGCCACAGGTGCCTATTTATTCTGCACGGAGCTTGAAGGTGTCAGCTGAGGATCAGGCACAGAAAAAGGGCAGTCTCTGGGGCCCAAACCTTGATTTAAATGGTGCTGATGTGTCCTGCAGGTAGTAAATGGAGAAGGTTTTCCACAGAACTGTTTCCCACACATCTCCAGAGACTTTACAAAAGTAGTTGTAGGGACAGGGACAAAAAGCAAGAGCCAGGCCAAGCGACATGCAGCGTCACACTGTGAGTCACTAAAAAATACAGTGCCCCCTGTTCTACCTCCTACACTCTCTCATGTCTCTTCATCAGTATGATGATAGCAACCTAATTAGCAAAACAAAGGTTTTTGTGGCTTTATAGTTATTTTGAGGAAGATTTCTTTAGATTTAAGGTTACTTAATCCCTAATTATTTGGAAAGAGGTTGTCTAAAGTTCACGACCCCCACAAGTTCTTCAATTATTTGTAAAACAGGATTATAGGACCTAGTAGAAGGTCTTAATCAGACTTCATCTCCTTGTACACTGGAACACTAATTTAATTAAATATAGCCTGCTTATAATGTCTGCAGTCATTGTTTTGGTAATTGCAGAGTACCACTTTGCTTAATTGTCCCCGATTTACCACCCATTATGAGATGAGATCTCCACTAAAGCAACACAGTGCACTTAAAAGATGGGCTGATGTGGGGATTTATCTACAGAAAGTCCTGTGAGTTTCTCTGCATCCTATTTTGTAGTTATATTACATCATGTCACATGTGGCTATCATGCTATGTCCAGTGAGCAAAGGTCATATGTAGGGAAGAACAAGGCAGCTGAGAAGCCAGTGGTCTGACACCTCATTGTAGTCACCTGCATAAGTTCAGACACGGCCAGGAGCGAGTGCATCCAAAGGCTGCGTTGCTCCCAAGTGCATTACATGTTACTAAAACGGCTCGCAGATCAGCAGGTAGAGCAATGTAGCATGTGCTGGCTGAAATGCAGATAGCTAGAGTCGGGAAGGGAAGAATTGGAGAGCGTGAGACCTGTGGATATTAGGACGCCTTCTTAAGTCACCCTTATTCTGGTGACACCAAACTTATATAGTGAGTCTCTTTGAAGAAGGGCCTCAAAGCAGTCTTTCTACCAGACACAGTAAGCCATACCTTCTTTGTTCTCTCCAGGCTCTAAATGTTGTACCAGTTCAATAACGTGAAAGGAAACATTGTCCGGTTTAAAACAGTGGGTACATTTTGTCTCCTGTGGTCTTCTGTGAAAGAGCATGGAGCATTTTGATCTGCTGGATGAAAGAGGCACACCTGCTGTTTGGGGAACTGCCAGTGTCTCCTAAGCTACCACATCTCATTGCATGCTGGTGGTTATTAATGTATTTTAGTGATAACCACTCAGATCAGGAGAGTTACATTTCTGTGAAGCTGGCATGGCATTAAAATCATATGCATACATGCAAGTGTGTTTATCTGAATATGAATATGAGACCTAACGTTTTCCTATGTATGAATATAGAGATACTTCATTTCTGCATTGCTTCACTTCTGCCATCCTTATTGAACTTACATCCCATTAAGCCAATAGAAAGTTTGATTGAAAAGAGGAAAAAAATGACAGCATTTTGACCGTCACAGATGTATGTTTTGTAGCTTCTGACTTTTAAGTTAGAAAATGGAGTTTGTGTATCACAGCTTGTTTGGGTATCTTCATGACTTCCATTGCTCTTAGGAAAATTACGCTTTTATACATTAAAAGAACAAAATTAGCTCTGAAATACTTTCAGACACATAATATGAAGGCAATAAGTAGTAGTGTTGGAAATGATACAACTTCTAAAATTTTTGACTAACTTTAATCAGGGGTATTGTTCATCTTCACCCGGGGTAAGGGAATGGAAATTTAAGAGACTGTTCCCTGGGCAAGGCCTGATGACCTTAACATCTCAATGGACTGGAAGCTGCCAGATGATGCACAAGAAATAAATGGCCATTAACAAACGTCAATGCCCGATCATCCTCCCTGGTGTATATTCCAGAAAGCTCACCGAAAATGCATGGAATTTCCCTGTATTTTCAATGAAACTTTGTGAACAGTGTTCCATGTGCCCAGGTGACCAAGAAGGCCAATGGCATCTTGGCCTGGATCAGCAATGGTGTGGCCAGCAGGAGCTGGCCACAGGGATTGTCCCCCTGTGGGCACTGGTGTGGCCACACCTGGAGTGCTGTGTCCTGTTCTGGGCCCCTCAGTTTAGGAGGGATGTTGAGACGCTCAAATGTGTCCAGAGGAGGCAACGAGGCCCTGGAACACAAGCCCTGTGAAGAATGGCTGAGTGAGCTGCAGTTGTTCAGCCTGGAAAGAAGGAGGCTCGGGAGACCTTATCACTCTCCACAACTACCTGAAAAGAGGTTTGAGGCAGCGGTGGGTCGATCTCTTCTCCTAGGTGACCACTGACAGAACAAGAGGACACAATCTTAAGCTGTGCCAGGGAAAATTTAGGCTAAACATTAGGAAGAAAGTCTTCACTTAAAGAGTGATTGGGCGCTGGAATCATCTGCCCAGGGAGATGTACCATCCCTGGACATGTTTAAATAAAGACCGGATGTGGGACTGCCGTGGTTTAGTTGATAAGGTGGTGTTAGGTCATAGGTTGGACTTGATGATCTCAAAGGTCTTTTCCAACCTAGTTAATTCTGTGATGCTGTGATTCAGTGAGCTGAATTGCTACAAATGCTGGAAGATGAGTTGGAGCTGCCCTTTCCAGCAGTAGCAAGGTGTGAGCATGATGAAGCTGAACATGTAATTCCCAGCCACTGGCTGCCAGAAGCTCATTGAAGTGGACAATGGGTGCAAGCTGAGAACATTTGATGAGAAACGAATGGCCTCAGAGGTCCTGGCTGATTCACTTGGTGAAGAGTGGGAGGCATATGTTGTCCAGATCAGTGGTGGCAATGACAAAAGTGTCCTGCCCCATGGATGTGTCTGCCTTCTGCTCAGCAAGGGCCATTCCTGCTATTGCCTCAGAGGAACTGGAGAGAGAAAGTGCAGATCCATTCGTGGTTGCATTGCTGATGCAAACTTGAGTGTCCTGAACTCTGTCACAGTGAAAAAGGGTGAGAAGGGCATTCCAGGGCTGACTGACGCAACCCTGTCATCTTGGTCCCAAGAGGACCAGCACAATCCACAAGCTGTTCAGCCTGTCTAAGGAGGATGACATTCTCCAGTATGTTGTGAGGAAGCCACTGAACAAGGGGGTCAAGAAACCTATTACCAAGGCTCTTAGGATCCAGTGACTTGGGACTCCTGCAGCATAAGCACAGGAGAAGTGCACTCAAAATAACAAGGAGGAAGCAGTAGAATACAAAGCTGGTGGCTAAGAGAACGAAGGAAGCCAATGAGAAATGCCAGGAGCAGATTGTGAACAGGAGCTGGCTTGCTTTGTTGAGAGCTTCTACATCTAAGTCTGAATCAAGGCAGAAGTAAGGACGCTGTATGTGATACTAAAATGATATTGTACATGATATTGCCAAAAAATCCCTTTTGTGGTGAACTTTAAAAAAAATCTCAACACTAAAACCAAAATGAAATCATCACAACACAGAACAAAAATGAACAATTTACACAAAATCCACTCTTTGGTCCTTCACCACAATTACACCAAAAATTCCCCATGATCATTCTACTCTGTAACACTTAAGATTCTCTGTACTATTTTTGCTTGTTACTTCTCCCAATTAGTATCCTTGTCACAAAATCCTCATGACTGCCTTCATTCTCCAATAAAAACGCTGGGTTAACCTGGCCCAGGTGCCAGGCCCCCACCCAAGATACCCTCTCTCTCCTCTCCAGAGCTTGACAGAGGAGAGGGAATTTAATGAAGGGTTCATGGGTTGAGATAAGGACCAGAGATATCACTCACCAAATACCATCATGGGCAAAACAGGCTCAACTTTGAGATACGAACTGAATTTTCTACAAACAAAATCAGAGCAGGATAATGAGAAGTCAAATAAACCCTTAAAAACACCTTCCCCCAGCCCTCCCTCCCTCCCAGCTCTGCCTCCTACCCCAGCAGTGCAAGGAGACAGGGAATGGGGGTTGTGGTCAGTTCATCCCCCGGGGCTTCTCTCGCTGCTGAGGGAGAGGAGTCATTCCCCTGCTGCACCATAGAAACCCTCCCATGGGAGACACTTCTCCATGAACTTCTCCAGCACAGCTTCATCTCAGGGGGAACAGCTCCCTGCAAATTGCTGCAATGTGGGTCCATCCCACGGGCACCAGTGCCCCTCAAACTGCTGCAGAGTGGGTCACTCTTCCATGGCTGCAGTCCTCCAAGGACAGGCTGCTCCAGCCTGGGAGCAAGGCCTCTTCCCACAGGTGTCCCACAGGCTCCTCTCAGGCACCCACCTGCTCTGGTGTGGGGCTCATCCTGGGGCTGCAGGTGGGGTGGATCTTTGCATCCCTGTGGACCTCCCTGTGCTGCAGGGATGCAGCTTCCTCACCGTGGGCTGCACCAGGGGCTGCAGGGGAATCTTGGCTCTGGCACCTGGAGCACCTCCTGCCCCTCTTCCTTCACTGGCCTGGTGTCTGTAGAGCTGTTCTCCTCACATGTTCCTGACTCCTACTCTTCTCTGTCTGGAATTAAAAATGCACCACACACTTCGTTTTAACGTCTTTTTAAATACATTATCACAGAGGTGTTACCACCATTTCTAATTGGCCCAGACTTGGCTAGTGGCATGTCCATCCTTGGAGCCACCAGGGATTGGCTCTGCTGGATATGGAAGAAGCTTCCGTCAGCTTCTTACAGAAACCACCCCTGCAGGTCCACCCCTGCTACCAAAATGAGGCAATGCATACCCAATCCAACTGCAAATCATATTTGTAATGGTTTTACACACTGAAACTGCTTTGTAGAAATGCATGTCTTACAGAATCACTGTTAACAAGAGGATTCTGATGCAGAGATGAGTGGAAGATGCAGCTTGACTAGATGATCATTGTAGGTTCTTTCCAACTGAATTGTTTTCTATTTTGCTGTACTGTACTGTACTGTACTGTACTCTGCTCTACTCTGCTCTACTCTGCTCTACTCTACTATACTCTTCTTTAGTCTCCCTAGCTTCCTACCTGGAGTAAAATTATTCCAGATGATGATTTACCTGAATGACTATAAAAGTGAATACTAGGACTAAGAGTTTTAATAGTACCCAATGTTTTCAGCATGGTGAAATTCATTCCAGTGGTTGCAGGACTGGGGCCAGTTGATAAATGTGCAGTCTGATTCTCTAACGGTGTTTCTTTGCCTGTGCATTCACAGTCAGTAGCAGAATTATCTGGATTGTATTATACCCAGATTATTCTGGATGCAGTTTGTCCTGTTCGCCTCATCTTGTTACCAGTCACAGAGCAGAGTTCTCTGCTTAGCTCATTTGGTAGAACTCAGTGCTGAATACTTCTGTTTAATGTACAGATAAAATGTATTATTTACAGATGACTAGGTATGCATGTTAGAATGGAAACATACACATGCTGTCCCAGTCCGGCTTGCTTTCTTGGTTGCAAGTGTGTATTCCTCATTGCCTCTACTCATTTGCTTCTGATTTTTCTGTATGCTGATGTGATGTGAAAAGCCCACTGATATGTAACTCCTGCAGAGCATATGGAGTGTGGCCAGTTAGTCAGCCAGGGCACATTCATCCTGGTGCACATACGCTCGATTTCATAACTGCTTGCCAGGACTTCCAGGTTGCAATCACAGCAAAGGAGGAGAGAGTACAAAAATATTTAGGTAAGTACATTCAGCTCAGTAGAAAGACTTTGTGAACCAAAGGTTGCTTATGATGTTTTTTAAGTGATGGCAAAATATTGCATGGAAGAAGCAGATATGTGAGTCTGTTGTATTAATGGTTTAAAGATATCTGTTCTCAGCCTTGCTGAAATGCCAAGTAACTGTAATGATTTGGTTGCTTTTACTATATTTCTTCATGACCTGGTGAATTTTAATAGCTAAAAAGCACAAACCATTGTTTAGGCATAATTTGCTATGTAAAGTGCAGAAAAGAACAGATAGTTTCTATGAACTAGAAATGAGCATCCCCCTACTGTTTAAACTGTCCATTCCCAGCCCAGAGTCCTCCAAAGCACAGTTCAGCACTCTGGGAAGTGGCGGAAGTAGATCATGTACATGAAAAACACAGGGTTGTAGAATCATGGAGTATCCTGAATTGGAAGGGATCAACAAGTATCATTGAGTCCAACTCATGGCCCTGCACAGGACAGCCCTGAAAATCCCACCATGTGCCTGAGAGAATTTTCCAGGTGCTTCTTTAACTCTGTCAGGCTGGTGCTGTGACCACTGCCCTGGGGAGCCCATTCCAGTGCCCAGCCACCCTCAGGGTGAAGATGTTTGTGCATGTTTCTTCTTTCAATGTGCTAAAATGTCTTTAAAAAAATAGTCTAAGAATGCACATAAGACACTAATTTCAGGAGTTTTGGAGTCAGTGGAAGTAGATGAAGTCCTAAATAGAGTGTATCTTACCTGCGCACATTTCTTTTGCTGTTCGTTTTTATTATCTCTTTTGCTGCTCCAGTAAGGCAGATACAAGACTATTTCCAGAAGGGAAAAGTTTGACTTAAAAACAATTCAGTCATTAAAATGCTGTCCATGCCAAAAAAGTCTGAAACCTTTGTCTTGGAGAAATGATGAATACAAGTCAGATTGCAGAGGGAGAGCTGAGCTTTTCCTGCTTTGTTTAATCACCTAGTAAATGACTAAATTAAGGTCTTCACTTCAAGTTGTGTGTATATCACTCCGACAGCATCTGCTATCTCCAGACTGACACTTGCATTGTCTGTACAGGATGAACATAAGAATCACTTCAGATTTAGGCGTTGTGAATCTGGGAAGTGGTAAGATCTGAATTCCTGTGTGCAAAGAGAAAAAAACTATATGAACTGAATATGCCCTTTATGTCTTTTCAGGCTCTGAGGAGTTAGGAAGTGGAAGCTATGGGCATCGGTACATCACAGACACAGTCACGGGTGACGGTGATGGATTTGATATTGATGATTCAGACTACGACATTTATATAGAAGAGGTAAATGTCAAGATTTCTCTTTGCCACTTCTGTTTTCTTTGTAGTCTGGATATTTTAAGGTGTCTGGTCCTGTTAGGAAGTTTAATATCTGATATTAAGTGATGTGGTCACTTGTTTTTCTTCACTGAAGATGAGCTCTTGAAAGGTACTAATTTTATTTTCCCATAGCATTTTAGTTTTACTGAACTGGTGTTTCTTTGCTTCCTTTCAGCTCAGACCACTTCCTGCTATTAAAGGAGGCAACAGAAAATTTCTGGTCGAAACGAAGGTCACACCAGGGTCTAGTTCCAGGCTCCTGTCACGGGTCCTTACAACCACTTCTGAACCCACTACTTCCACTCGTGCCATCACACAACCTTCAACCACAGCGAGGGCGACGGCTGCGTGGGCAGCGCGGAGGGGCAGCCTGTCCTCTGCCGCGCGCCTCTTTGACCTCTCCTGCGACGAGGCCGTGTGCTCCGCAGACAGCTTTTGCATCAACGACTACGACCGGGGTGGCTCACGCTGCCACTGCAACTTGGGCAAAGGAGGGGAGACGTGTGAGGAAGGTAGGGGATCTGTGTGCCCGCTGCTGCTGGCTGCTCTTTGTCTGGGTCGAGGAGCAGCTTTGCAAAGAGCCCACCAATGCACACTTTGGGAATAGCCAGCTGGGCTTTGTGGATCCCTGCCAGTGGCAAATCGCTGTTCAGGCATCACCACCTTTGATTGTTTTTCCTCAGTCAGGTGGGAAAAAGTTATTCCTTAGTAAAGCTGAATGCAGAACCTGTGTAAAGATGCACAGGGGAGGTTAATCCTCCTTCCCCCACCTCAGAGTCGGGGGATGATGGAACAGGTATGTTGTTAATCACCCAGATGTGGCGGGATCCTATCATGGAACCCTCAACTGGAAGCTGAAGACATTCAACCCCTCTCTGACACTTGCCTTTTGGCAGCAGCTGAAGCTCTGAATCACCCCCATTTTCTGTGTGGCCCAGATGATACTGGTCCCACAGCAGAGATGTGAGAGCACTCCCATTGTAAAAATACCTCCAGAGGAGACTTTCCCCATGGTCTGCAGGTCTGCAGTGCAGCACTCAGGCGAGGCAAACAGGGGCAAAAGAGGAACAAAATCTCATCCCCAGTTCAAAAAGCACGTCCTGAAGGCTGAAGCAATGTGAGGAAGTGTGTTTGACTTCGATTGGGACTTGCCACCTGTGCTATTGCCTCTTTTCAGGGCAGCTGAGCCATAGCAAGAACTTGATGAGCTGAAGGAAGCTGTCCCACTTCTTTCCTTGCTGCCTTCCTGTTCTTTCCCTCTGGAGACCTAAACTCACCCTTTCACTGAGCAGTTCACCTGGTGAACCAGTCCAGCTCCCTCAACAGGCCATAAGCAGGTCACTTCTTTCCCCAAGAAGTAATTTTTCTTCTGCTTTGGTGACTAAGGGGTCAGATGAATGCCAGGGCTCACGGAAAGAATATGTCCTGTTGGTTGTGGTGGTGCTGTTCCTCCAGCTAAGAAAGAGCTGATCTGTCCATCCCTCTGCGTGCTGATCTGATCTGCCAAGATGCTGCCATCAGGGATCCATGTTCCTTCTGCAGGGTCATGTTAGACTTTCATGTTGCACAGTGTCATGCATCAGGGGTACAGGCACTGAGGGTGCATTATCTTCTTCAAACTGGAGTGCTGGGACAAAGAGAGCTCCTTCTGAAAACAATCTGTTGTGACTCAGCGACATGGAACAGCTGCAGATAAGATTTTAGGCCTTGATTGAGTATGAAGAGATGATTTATTTGAACTGACAAGGCCATATACAACTTGTAAACTGGTCTGTAACAGGAGTCCAAACCCTCCATTTTTCACAGGGGAGTGTGTTATTCCAGAGTAAGCATCACGTGCCAATACTCCTTTGTACTGAGTCTGTCTTCAGGAGCCAATATTGTTAAATAATTTATCAATCTGAATGGAAACAGAAAATTCTTCACATTCAACAGCTGCATGGCACTCTGGCCCAGATAGTTCTGCTTATGATCAGGACATGAGATAATTGCTCTCTGAGGTTGCATTCAGGTTTATAGCACCAGTCTCCTTCACCTCAGCCTAAAATGTATGCCTTGCAAACAAAAACATTGAGATAACTCCAACCAGGTTCAAAAACTGAGTGAGAAAAACACACTCAGAATTTGAATAGCAAGGAGGAGTAGGACTCCTCATCCTTCCTTCCTTGTTAGACTTAAATCCACTGTAAATACAAAAACTCAGGCCTGAAACTGTGTCTGTCCTCAGTGGTTTTTAGAAAAATAAGCTGCAAAGGTAATTTTACAGCTGGCAGTGGCTAGCAGCGAGACATCTCTGATTTTCATTTTCTCTCAGGGTCAGGATCTAACACAAGACAGCAAAGGGTGAGGGTTGATAATGCCGTTTGACAAGAGCAATAAAAAGAGCCACTGTTCCAGCCAGGGATGGAAAGATGCCTGCAGGGACTCTCTTCTCCCCATCACTCCTTTTAGCTTCTGCCCTGAGCTGACTTGAGAGAAGTGCTGGAAGCTGCTGGGCTGTTATGAGACATCCAGTGATTCTCCAGATTCTGGTGGTAGCAGCTACAGAGCAGCAGTGACTGATGCTGCCTAGAGTCTGGCCATATTTCCCACATGTGTTTTTGTAATCCTGTAGAACAGAAAATTACTTTGTCCTCTCTTTCTTAAGTGAATTCTTAAAAGAAGATAAAGTTGATGAGTTCTGTCTTCTATAACAAGGATGAAAACCTGGAGAAATTTCCTTTGAACTCTTAGATTTAACGGTTGAGCATTATTTGGCCCTCAGTATCCTATTTCTTTCCAAGTTCACCAGGTCCTTGGGAATAAAGGAATTGGCTGTAAAAAGTGGTGGGAGAGAAAGGCAATGGGTTAACTGATTGTTGGCTGTTGCTGACTAATGGTTGTCTCTGGACGTACTCTGCCTTCCATTGCCACCTGATGTTATCCAATACTAAAAGTGTATATTGATTTTTATACGGAAGAAAACTGCTAAATAACGTGCTTCCCTCTTTGCTTTTCAGACATCAGTATCCAGTATCCTCAGTTCTCTGGCTACTCATATATCACCTTTGAACCGCTGAAAAAGTCCTATCAGACATTTCAAATTACCCTTGAATTCAGGGTAAGCTTAAGCAATTCTCATATTGGTGCTTTAAATTTTATTTACTTATTCTGATGCAGTGGACAACAGAACAGTAACTTAGCTTCAGTATAGCTTCAGTGTAATTGTAGTGAAAGTGTGCATAACCTTCTTCTGCAAAGATCTGGCTCAACCTTCAGTGAATGTAAATGAAGTTTGTAAGCAGCTGAAGAGTTTCCATCCATTGTTGATAGGGACTACATGAGAGAATCCTTGGGACTAGTAACTGAGGACTAGCAGCAATTTACTTTGGCAAGGTTATAGTCACGTGGATGGGCTACAGGCTGAAGAACACACAGAATTTTTGTGAATTAGAGTTTTAACGTGGTATGCAGTATTTTTGTGGACAAGAGATTATGATCCTGTCATACTGAGCAAAACACTGCCCTATATGTAGCATTCCTTTTCCACCCTGCAGGATTTCAGTGGACATTATTTTCCCCCTGTGAAGTTTGGGACATGGGCTACTAATACATCCAGGATACCATACCACTTAAAATGCGGGTCTAGACTGGGGATACATCCCACACTGGCTTGTGTTAGCGCTATCTGTTCATTATGGACAGAACGTGTAGGGCTGTCTTTAGGGAGGGTGGCCAAGCTCTTGGATGCATCCCCACCCTCACATAAAGCAGACTCACCAGCCCTGTGGTCTGGGAAGGAGCCTGTTACTAAAGCAGCAGCAATCAGTTGCCTCAGTGGTGATCTTACACTCCTCTGGCGATTCGTCATTTGAAAATGCAGGATGGCTGCAAAAAGCCACCGTGTCAGCTGCTACAAGCAGATGGAGAAATGCTGCCAGCCCAGGTTGTTTGGCTTGAGGAGTGTATCAGTCTCATGGAACATACGAAGTTGAGTGTATGTATTCATGCACAGTGAGCCTGATGTGCCTGTACTTACCAGACTTGTTAGGGCATTCTTGCTACATTTTTTTTTTATTCAGGAGTCTCATATGGGATACATCTGACAGTCTTTAATATTTCCAGGCTTTTTTTTTTTTTCAGGTCTGATAGTATCACAATTTAAGAAATGGTCTTAAATTTTTTAACCATTAAGGCAGTGATTTTCTAGGTTTTTCAAATGCAGGATTCAAAACTGATCAAACATTTTCTAATTCTGCAACTTAAAAAGTCGTTCTGAAAAATAATGACCCTTTTCTGGAGAAAAGTCCCCCACTGCTGCTTGCTTTTATCTGTAATTGTGAGGCTTTGATTTTTCACGTTGATGCAATGATTGCAGGCTGAATCTGAAGATGGTTTACTGCTGTACTGTGGAGAAAATGAGCATGGTCGTGGTGATTTTATGTCACTGGCAATTATCCGACGTAGCCTCCAGTTCAGGTAAAACCTCCATCCTAAATCTGATGTAAAGAGAAGGGGCTATTGCTGCCTCCTGGGACTGTGTGATGAATATCTCCAGTGTCTTTGACTTCTGCCCCATGCAGTGCACCAAATGGACAGTGTAATTTCATTTGAGTTCTTCAATACCTTTTTCTCTCATCCTTCTTTAGTGTGCGGACATGTGCCCTATTGAGCTCTTTTACTCAGGCCTCGGTTTTCTTTAAGGCATTTGTCTGGGGGTCTTAGCTATGTTACCAGAAATGCCAGTGAGCCCCTCTATTTGCTAAGCTGGTGGTATATTGGTGGTATATTGAGTCAGTGTTTTTGCTTCATGGAAACAGACTTGCAGATAATGTAGCAAAAAAGGATGTAATGCCAGCAAGGGGCCAGGAACTTCATCTTACATACCTTGTTTAGGCTTTTAAAATGAAGAGTGTTTCTTGCAGTCTGATAGATATGAAGCAAGTGAAAGCGTATTTCCAGGGACTCCTTACTTGGGCGGGTGAGTCCTTTGAAAGTGGGGATTAACAAAGTGGTTGGTGTGCCTTAGTTGGGTTTCTGTTCACCTGCACTGCATAACAGTCAGGAATATGGGACATTTTGTGCACACTCAGCTCTCCTGGAGGTCTTGCTGTCAATCTGTGCTGAATTTCAAATAGATGAGCAGAGTTATTAATGTAGCACTGCCTTTCACCAGGGAGCTAGAAAAACTCCCAGGAGAAATTACTGTGATAGCATGAACTGAGACTCTAGTATCCTCCATCTTGAAACAGTTTCAGCTGTTGGAAAGCTTCGCAATGCCCTTGGTATGGACGGAGAATGCAAAACCTTCTTCACACTAGTAAAACAGATAATGAAGTTTGAAACTTGGAACAGATCTTATGTAGACTTGCTGTCTGATTTTCCTGTGCTATTATGCAGTGTGGAACAGAGAGGTTCCCAAGTGCAAAAAGAATATTTGGAGTTAAAAACCAACTTTTGGTTATTTGGTTAAAGTAAGATTATCACCTTGCCCACTCTGTCTCATGCTCCCAGGTTCAACTGTGGCACTGGAGTTGGAGTCATAACAAGTGAAAACAAAATCAAGCTGGGGAACTGGCACAGTGTCACATTGTTCAGAGATGGGGTGAATGGCTGGCTCAGAATGGACAGCAATGCTCCAGTGACAGGAAAATCTCAGGTTGGTAACCCTACCCCTGTGGCTCGATTTTAGGCTCTCTCAAGGTTATGATGATGTTTCTTTTCTTGCCACCAGGAGCCTGATAGGATTTAAAAGCTGCAGTTTTATTTATTGGCGTTAGGACATTTAGTGATCTAGGATCAGAGTACAGATTACTCTTCCAAATACATAATCTAGAAATCACAGAGATAAATATCTCAGGGCTGAATCCCATCACAGTTTCCGTGCTGTGCTCCATGTTTGCTCTGCCACCCTTTCACTACCCTGTGCCAGTCTCAAATACAGGCTATTAGAAGTTCACTGAATTGTACAGCTGCTGTCCCTGATTGCTTTCTTTTTCAAGCCTCAGAGAGCTGCTCTGCTTCCTCAGACATGAAAATTAGATGCATATATATATATTTATGTGTAATATGCATATACCCACACAAGATTGGTGTACAGAGGTGTAATTACATGAATATTCTGGACAAAGATTTAAGCACAGTAATGGAGATTGACATTCTGCCCTGACTTATTTTAACACTAGCAAGTTCATACAGGGCTGACAAGATAAAATGTAATACAGGAAGATGCTTTGACTTGCTCATCTGTTGCTGGGCCAGAAAACAAAATTAGGCACTGTAAGAAAAGGCAATTTAAAATTGTTTCAGTTGTCATTCCTTTGGTAGCCACTATTAACATGCCATCCCTAGCAGTGAAAGAAAGCAGCTTCAGACATCTTATTACTTTCCACTTTAATGTGCAGGCATTGAAGGGAAAAAAAATGCAGTGCATTGAGTTCTCATCAGCTGGAAATGACAGAGGAAAGAATTTCAGTGTGTCGTGTGTTGCTGTTACCAATGCTATGAGGCCATGCAAAGGGCAGATGTGAATCAGGAGAGATACGGGCAGTTTCTGCAGTGTACTGTGCAAGTGAACACCTGCAGGCTCAATAACCTCAGCTTATTTAGACTGGCAAAATACAGGCTGTGGTGATAGAATAGGATTTATTGTTACAAATGCTACGGGGGCAGGGCAGGGGTGAAAAATCCTGAAAGATTTTAGGCTAGAGGTCAGTGTTGTGAAAAGCACAGGCTGGTAAAAACTGGCCCTGATTAACTGAGAATTTTGATTGTTTTCTTCTAAAGGTCTGTGGGGTTTTGAAAGAACTGTTGAGTAGGAGGCAAAAGTTATATTTTGATCAATTTGTGGAAGGAATTTTGACTCAGTTGGCCACAGTAGCATGGAGTTTGGGTCAGTGGTCCAAAAAGGTTCTGTTGGTTTTGGATGTTTTTTGTTCTTTCTTCTGCACTGTAGCAATTTTAGTAAACTTGTATATGTAGGTTTTTCTAGATTTGTTAAAAAGATGAGCAGTACATTTAGCAATGGTAAAGTGAGCAGAATCCTGCTGAAGATGTGATTTTATTGGCTTTTGCCTTTTCTTCCTTTTTTACCTCTTTCTCATAATTTCATTATTAATCAATACTGAACATATGGTGGGTTCTGTCCAAAAGACAGTATCTCATTGGTCTATCCCTCAGAGCTTAGGGTTTAGAAGACAAACAATTTTTGGCAAAAGGAAAGGAAGGAATTGCAGCAGAAGACAGACCACTCTTCCTCCTCAAAACAGTGATTTTTAGTCTTTTTTAGTGTGCTTTTAGTAGTTCATACTATGGTGATGGGATGCAAGTGAAGAAGGTCGATTTCAAATGGTGGACTGATTTAGGGAACGACTAATGGGAAGGAATTACCAATGAACAACCTACATATACCCTGTCACAGTTTTTCATGGAGGAAAAAAATTGATTGTAAACCACTGTGGCTTAATGAGTTCTCCTGTGTTATATCTGTTACACTGCATGCTGTGCTCTGCTTTCCCCTCAGGGCCAATACAGCAAAATCACGTTCCAGACTCCCTTCTACGTCGGCGGTGCTCCCAGCGTGTACTGGCTGGTCAGGGCCACCGGCACCAACCGCGGCTTCCAGGGCTGTGTCCAGTCACTGAGCATCAATGGGAAGATCGTCGATATGAGACCCTGGCCGTTAGGGAAAGCTCTCAGTGGTGCTGACGTCGGTGAGTGTAATGGTGTGGGGTCTCTCATCAGTGACTAGCCCAGGGTTACTTTTTATCCTGTTGGAACAAGTTGAGCCATGGTTCATGTTTGGGAGGTGGAAGGTGCGGTCTCTGTTTTGGCCTGGTTTTCCTCTGTTCCTTTGCACATTGCTCTTGCTGGGTCTGGAGTAGGACAGTTCATCACACTGCGCAAGCAAGCCCTTTGCGGACACGCTTACTGTGCGCAATAAATAGCAAACCCATTTTCATGAGCAAACAGTAAGATCTGTGTTGCAGATCCCATCACAACTGCGCCAGAACATCTGCCAGCCTCTCTCAGGGCACCTCTTTGTGCCCCTGACTGATGCAGTCATGTCATCAGAAATCAATAGTATGTATGCTGAGCTCGCATTTGAAACAATACAGACCCAACAAAATGTGTTTTGCCAAAAGGCATCATTGCACTTGTCCAAAGTAATACATGGATCTCTCAGACCCACAGCAGTTCTGTGGATGCTACAGAGGGCTTTCTGTCCTACACCCAACCACTGATGAAGCATATAGACTTTTCTGTATACTGTCCTTTGTTTTGCTATCCAGAGTCATGGTGTGATTTAAAAATAGCTTGGAATAAATACTTCCAGCAGCTTTATGAAGCGTTATTATAACATTGCTTTCCCTTCCCCTTTCCTTTCCCTTCACAGAGTAAAAGATGGAGAAGTAGGGAAGCTAATTAACTGGTCCTGACTTATTTATTCATCTATTTCATCCATTTAACGGGCACTGGAACAAAATCCCTGCTTTAATCCAGTCTAAACAGTATAAGAGTAAGAGTAAACCCAAGACAGAAGGCAAGTAGTAACAGCAAGAAATAGATTCCATACCACTGAACTCTCCCTGCCATGCTTCAGCAACAAAGTCATCTTTCTTCTCTTCTGTAGCTGTGCATTTGACATTCCAAGAAGGAAATGATTTATGAGAAACTTCTTAACAATTGCTCTGTATTCTCTAGATAACAAGGCCAAACTTCTGTACAATATAGGGGTAGAAAAGACTGGCCTAAGAAACAGTTGCTGAAAAGAGTAAGATTTTGGAATCAGAGTGTAATTTCACAATAGAGTGAGAATCTATGGAATTTAGACAGATGAAAGCCCTGTTAAACTTCCGTAGCCTTAATCTCTGTTGCCTTTTGGGATGCAGCTAGCTTCATTCCTGTCCATGAATGCTCCACATGCTACTGCATTAACAATCAACATCAAAGAAAATAAATGCCCTGCTCTGCCATGTGTGACTCGAAACTGACTGCTAAAGCCTTACTGTCCTTGTGTGACTGCACGCATTTATATGAAACTGTCCCAGAAAAGACTTACAAACAATAGGTCATGTAAATATAACTTAAAATAAAATGAAAAAAAAAAAATTACAAGTAAGCTATTCTAGGGTTTAGGAATTACTTTTGCCAGTCAGTCACTTGGAGTTTTTTTATTGTTGGCACAGTATATAAATCAAGAGTGCTGTGCTACATGGATTCCAGAACAGAGGCTGGGGAGGAGAGGGGTCTATCCATCTCTGTGCTCTCTCTTCTGGCTGCAGCAGAGGTCCCACTGGACCATGAGCTGAGGGACCAACAGAGGAGGCACTGCTCGTGGTTTGGAGTGGGCATGGCAGGATCTGGACTCCTGCTGCAGCTTCTCTCCTTCTTCATCTGCCATTGCAGCCAAGCAAATGCAGCCACAACGCCTGTGGCTTGCCTCTTCAGCATAGTCACCTTGCCTATGCTGGCCCAAAGGCTGTGAAAAGTCACTGGGACGCTGGGGGAGCAGCCTGTCCTTAAATGCCAAGACTGCTCCAGTTCAAGCTGTTTCTCAAACCAGGGATCCCATGACTGGTCCTATTGCTGTTGTCTTCCTCATTCTGTTTCTTTTTCTCAAAGATTTTGCTTAACTCTGATTTGTTTGAATATACTGGCAACATTGATTAACACTGTAACAGATATAGAAAAGATGAGCATTGTCTTGGTTTTCTGTTTGTGTCTTCACACTTGATGCATAGAGGTCCTTGTTTACATGTCTTGGCTCTGTTTCCTTGCCTATAAAATAGAGCCAGTGCTATTCTGTCAGTGTCATGATAATTGGTGAGTATATGAGGGATCTGAGGAACTGTCCTGCCCGGGTTCACTTGTGTCCATTGCAGTGCAGACCAGAAGGGGAAAAGATAGCTCAGTGAGCACTGCCAGCACCCCTGATCCCGTGGCTGGACATGGGGCACATCTAACTGTCCTCTTTCATGGAGAAGGAGCATTTTTTTCCCTCCAGGGGACTTGTGTGTTTGGTCTGTGCTCCAGGTTAGTCCTGGAGTCCTGTGTCATGACTTTCCTCCATACAATGGAAAGTGATCCTGGTAGGAGCTTCGTAGATACGCAGTGTGAGACAAGTCTGGTCTATCAGGCAGTTGTGCCAGACAACCTGTGAGTTGTTTCTTCTTCTGCCTGAGTTAGTTAGAAAAGGTTGTTTTCCACTATGGAGAGCAGACATTGGATGGAATAGCACATTAGCAATTTATATCTGCAAATTTGTTTGTGGTTTTCTTTCTGGCTTTAGGATGGGAATTCAAACTGTAGAGCTGGTGCTGTACAAACACCAGTGCCTTACTGAAGATGTAGAGACCTGCTCTTGAAACTGTCCTTGCAATCAGAGTGCTGTGTTTAAACAAACAAAAAAAGGGCACATCCCCTTCTTGCAATAGTTTTTCAAGACTTCTCTTAGTCACCTCAAGTGGAAAAACTGTTCCCCAGTGTTTATTGTCAGAGCTGCCTCATGAAATCTCTGTCATCTCAGAGGTGATACTTCAATCACAGTCCCTCAAAATAAATGTGTAATTCTTAGTTTGCTATAAAACACTAAGCCCTTCCAAATGGTGTGCTTACATTGTACACCACAGAAGTCTGACTTAGTCTTTCTTAATGTATACAGTCAGGTTGTTACTATTGACAAGGAGAGTTATTTGATCAGAAACTAAAGAAGAAAATAAATTCAACAAGAACTTCAATCAGATGTACATTTGCCGGTTGCATAGTCTGACTTTATTGATATCAGTTTTAAGAAGCAAATGAGAATTTATTTGTTCTACAACAGTTTCAGCTAAAATCTAGCAAGAAGAAATAGCCTCCTTGTTATTTAAGTTGATGTGCCAGCACGGTAGAGATGCTTCTTAAAAAGCCTGTATGTTGATGATATGGATCCCTTTTTGTGTGGACAAGAGGGTTGACAGCCTCATTATGGCTAATAAGATTAGTTGATGGTGATTAACACCTCCCATGCTCAGCATGGCATGAATTTACAGTGAGCAAAGAAACACTTTAGATAATTTAAATTAAACAAGGCATGGTGCTTGTAAACAATTTAGAAAAATTTGTATCTTAGGAGGAAATAGGAAGAAAAGCTGACAATAAGTAATTCAGAGAATGATTGAAAATTACGTCATGGTTTGTTTGTAAGGGCTACTTTCAGCTATTTATAAGGTCTCTTGCTGGTCTGATATTGAAAAAAAAAATACTAATAATCAAGTTCCTCTGTCTAAATTGCACACCATTTGACAAATTGGGAAAGAATCTAGGCAGAAGAGCAAATTGTGTTGGTTAGCAGCTGCGATCAACAGCCAAATAAATCTTTGACAAACCTCTCCGATAAATTGATGTTCTGACTCCTGTGTTTAGGTGAGTGTAGCAGTGGCATCTGTGATGAGGCAGCCTGCATTAACAGTGGCACCTGTACTGCAAGCAAAGCAGATTCTTATATTTGCCTTTGTCCTCTTGGATTTAAAGGTCATCATTGCGAGGAAGGTGAGTGGATGCTGGGATGCCTCTCTTTCTTTGTGTGTGTTATTTAGCGTGGAATGTGTTTTCCACTTAGAGACGCCTGAGGAGGTGTCATACTGTTAACTGACAGAAGAGTATTCTTGTTACTTCCTCTTTTAAAAGTCATATACTGAAACGCTTCCCTTACTGCTTTAGAGCTACATCCAGCTCTTGCATAATCTGTGATTAGATCTGTGATTACCTTTCAAACCTCTTTGCTCATTTAAACTAACTGTACTTAAGCATCTTGAAATTTCTATTCCAAAGTTAAAATAATGCATTACTCCACAGCTGCACATTAATTCTAAAAAATTCTAAAATATCCACCTTTTTCCTAAAACTGGTGTCAGCTGTATACTTTGAAATGCAAAGGACATAATGCCAATATCCTGCTAGCATCAGAGATACAAGCAGTAAAATACATGCAACATTATTTTCTCTGCTGTAGAACTTCATGCCATCACCCACTGTGTGCATGCTTACTACTTTGGAAGGCAGTATTATGAATCACCAAAGAAAAGGTACACAATGCTTTACAGTACAAATACATCCCTGGAAAAGGAAGGGATTAAGTAGTATTGGGTAAGATTAAAAAATATTTTTTAATTTAGATGAAAAAATGTCTGGTTGTTTTGCTAAGCATTCGCTTAAATACTTAACACAAGGAACAGATACTGGTTGGTAAGAGTCAATCCTTTATGTTTGAGCCTCAAGTGACCTGCTTGTGATTTCTGGATTTCCAGCACTCACCTTGGCCATACCTCAGTTCAACGAATCCTTAAGATCATTTGCTAGCACACCCTGGCCCTTGGAACCACAGAATTACCTTTCCTTCATGGAGTTTCAGCTGACATTTCGTCCAGATTCGGAGGCTGGTGTCCTTTTGTACAGCTATGACACAGACAGCAAGGACTTCCTCTCCATTAACATGGTGGCTGGCTACGTGGAGTTCAGGTTTGACTGTGGCTCAGGAACAGCTGTTACCAGGTAAATATGTTGCCTTCAGGTAGATGTGTTCCCTTCCCAAAAGTGCCTGATCTAGGAGGGGAGTGGACTGGAAGGAGTCACAGCCTGTGATGAGGTGTATGAGCCCCTCGGTCTCTAGCGTCTACTTCTGAGGAAGCACAGGAGCACTAAAATTTTGGCCAAGAGGACAGGATTTTTTTCCTGCATCAGTTTATGTTTCAAAGCTTTGTGCTTTTGTCTTACTGCAGGTGTTACATTTGTGTCTGTATGGTATTGCAGTAATTCCCTTCTTGCCCCCATGACACTGCGCCATAGCCAGTTAGGGGATCTATAAATATTTTATGCATGTACTTTCTAGCCACAGGATTTCACAATATTGACACTTACGTGAGCATCCTCCTTTCTGGTTCCCTGTTCCAAGCAGGGGTGCCAGGCTGTTGGTGGCAGAAGAAGATACACCTCCGGGTCCCTCCACTTCCATATAGTTCTCTTTTTTGAGAGACCCGAGGCTAGTATCGAATTTATACAATGTAAGCTGTCTAAAACATAAATATGTAGTTTAAACTTGTCACCAAGGTTCCCAGACAAACCTTCTGCAAGTGATTCATTGCATCCTAAAATTAATGTCTAGGAGGATGGAAGCAATGAAATGCCTCAAAAACATTTCTCTCTCTCCCTGTGCAACTGAATGCCCAGTCACTGGACAGCTGTTCCTGGGCTTTCGGAAAAGGCACTGGGCTGAACAGAGGCACTCAGTACCTTGGATATGGCTGCCAGTTTGATCAGGCTGACACGGTATTTAGAAATTATCTACATAAAGCTAATGCAAAATGCGTACACTGTCTGGGAGTCTTGCATACCAATGATTCCTGTGGATGGGCATCAGGAATTTTGACTATACTGTGATTAGGGAAAATGTACTGATTTTACACTGAATGAGGTCTCAAGCAAAAAAACTCAATCAGTTTTGCAGACAAAATGAGATATGAAATTTCAAGGGAGCAAATGCAAAATAATGCACAAGCAAGCCTAACAATGCACAGCTGTGGAAAAACTGCTAGCGTTGTCAGACAGAGAAAGATCCCAGAGCCATCGTGGATAGTTCTGTGGAAGCAACAGCAAACTGTTTAGAGACAAATACAGAAACCTAAGTACAATGAAGAGAATTACTAGGAATGGAGTAAGGAAGGATGTCTCTGCTGAAGCCCACAATTCACCCTCTCTTGTAGACTTGCTGCTATTCTCGTCACATCACTTCAAAAGAAAATAGCAAAATTAAAAAGGAAGAGTAGTTCTGACATCCAGGAGAGGGAATGAAACATCTTCCACAAAGCTTTTCCACAGCAGGACCTTTCAGCCTAGAAAAGAAGGGGTTTGGTTGAAGTATGATAGAGGATTTGAATCATAAATGTCATGGATATTAATGAGTAGTCTGTATTTTTTTTAATATGCAAAGAAAATAAGGAACCAAAAAAAAAAAAAATTTCTTTGGGTTTGGGTTTGGGTTTGGGTTTGTTTTTTTTTTTCAGAGGAGTACATAAATAAGTTGTGGAAACTAATTGTCACAGCAAGTTACAAATGCCAAACTATAAATAGGTTAAAAAAAATGGCACAAATTTGAAGAAAGCTCCATTGAGGGAGATCAAACACAGTCGTACGGATGCAGCCTCTGACTCAGGAAATTGCTAAATGACAAGTTGCTGGAAGCTGGGAGGATATATCAATGGAAGAATCACTTCATACTTGCCCTATTCTATTATCCTACTGAAAAGTGGCAGAAGCAGCTAATTTTGGAGACCTTTTCTCCAACTCAGAACAGCTCTTCTTACAACAGCCTTCAATCTTTACTGATTGCAGCCTTCTAATTCCTGTTACTGGCAGCCATAAAATATTAAAGTACTTTTTTTTTTTTTCTTCCTAAAATATTGTAGTACTTCAGAACACCTTGCACTAAAGTTTAACTGATATGTAGGGTTATAAAATGTAGCAAGAGCCACAAGCACATGCCTGGGAGTAGAAGCTGCCCCTTTTCATAGGAAAGCAGAAGAGCAAGCTGGATGCCAGCTACTGCCTGAGCTACATGCGCTGGAGGAGAAGAGTGTGGTGAGATAGCTGAGTAATAGGAGAGACTCAGGAGACCATCAGGTTTCATTGGAAGTTGTCAGGCTGTCCCGTTAGCTCTTTTTTCTAGATAAAATGTGCAACTCACACCCTGTCATCAGCTCTGTCAGTGATTAAACAAGACAAATAGATTCCCTGTTTTTCATGCCTGCCTGGTCAATGTCCACTTAGAAGTCTGTCTTAATCATACTACTTCATGTCTACCCTTTTGTCTTTAACAGTGGTATAGCTCTGGTCATCCTGATACCTCTGCCATAGGACCACCAGGCTCTCAGATATTATAATATAATCAGAACACAGCCATAATAACTTTATAATTAGGATGAGGCAAGCTTATTTGTGTGTGTCAGCAGCAGCAGTAGGAATCAGATCTAGTGAAGGTTTTGGTTTCCTGATGTATCCCAGGATGGAAGAAGCACAGTGTGCTCTGGGGACTCCACAGGGAGGAGGGGTGCTGAGTGAGTGGGCAGATGCAGAGCCTGAGCCCTGAAATGTCTCAGAGGAGAAATGGTTGGGATTTTCCTGGAATTTCCTTTGGCCAGTCAGTCACAGGATTGAGATCTTCATGATCTGGGATTTTTTTTAAGCTTTGGTGTACATGGGAAGAAGTAACCCCACAGCACAGGAAGAGCCAGGAGTGTTCAAACGCCAGAAGAGAGTGTTACCAAACACAGGCTGGTTTCAAAAAGCCCATGATTCCAAGAAAGAGCTTGCAGCTCAGAAGTGATGACTCTGCAAGGCTTAATCATCCCTGATTGTAATTAAATCTAGCAAAGCAAGAGGCTTAGCAAGATGATGACCTAAGCAGGGGAGGAGATAATGTTTGTATTGCCACTTACTATGTAGCCAAACCTCTCTGGTTCTTTTATATGTGAACCCTGATTTTTTCAAGGTGATTAGATTTCCTTAGCTATTGATTTAATCAAGATAGTTAAACCCTACATGGTGCTACATAAGAAGGAGCACAAGTGACTGTCATTGCTTGATGAAATTTTTGATGGAGGTTTTCTGAAACAAGTGTCATCCAGAAGTGTCAAGTAATACTGCCAGCCTCATCAAAATAGATAAAAATGAGCTTTAAGAAAATTTGAAAGGTCAAAAAAAAACATGACAGAAAGGTTTCAAAATTGATAGCGATTATTAAGAAAAAAATATTATTTTCATATTTTCAAAATTATATGTTTTTAATCAGCATTTAAATCATTGCTGACTCACTATTTCAAATTTTTTTTTCTTTTTCTTTTCTTTTTTTCGTTTCAAAATTTGGTGGGGGGGTGTGTTTATTTTTAAATGTAAGTATTCCGAAAATACAATACATTGCTTCATCCCCAGATATTATGTATTTTTTCACTGAAGCTAGGGAGTCTGAGGGGTCCTGATTTTTCCAGCTTGGCTGATAAATCAAACACAAGTTTTCGGTCTGCCTGGAGGAAAAGCTGCAACATCTCATTTGGACATAAAATGCTTTAACCAGTGTAATTAAATGACATTTGAAAGCAAGATACAAAGATCTACAGAACTTCTGAAGAGGAATGTGGTTTTGCCCTCCATACAGGCTGCTATTCATATTAGTGCTGTGCCAGTAAACATTGTAAGAACTGTTTAAAAATGCTTCCTTTGAGATTGGTGAATACTTTGTACAACTGGGGATTATTGTTCCTAGCCAAGACCTCATCACATCATTAGGATAATTTTTTAATTACTTCCCTTTTATATACAGCATCCGAGCTGCACTTGTGTGTGTCGATGTCAGTGTAACAGGATGCATAAATAGAACTGATAAGCCAGCACAAAGTAGTTCTGTTTTAAAAGAAGATGAAGAATGTGGGGCTAGACCAACCATTAAGTGGGAAGCTTTTAGTGAAATGAGGATGTACGGCTGAGACAAAAATTCATTTTTATGTGTTATAAATGACTGAGCAGGAAAACTAGCACAGAGGTAGCTAAAGTGTGTGCTGGTGATAGAGTTTCATTTATAAATAAAACCAGAGCGCTTGTCATTTGCTCTAGAAATATGGTCTTTGCTGATGGGGCTCAGAGGATTGCTGCTTCCTTAAAAGGGAAAATCACAGTGGCTGATATTTATTTTTTTATTTAGAAAAATCATCCCAGAGGACTTGACTTTTTAACATTATAGAGTATCAGAAAGGTGCAGTGTTACATGCTTGAAAATTTTCTTGCCCTTAAAACAGGAGTGAAGAACCTGTCAGTCTGGGTCAGTGGCATGAATTGCGAGCGTCTCGCACGGCAAAGAATGGTATCCTACAGGTGGACAAACAGAAGCCAGTGGAAGGCATGGCGGAGGTGAGCTTATGGCAGACATGTCTTGAATGCAGCTCTTGGACTGGAAAGTGATTGCACAGTGTACTGCACAGCCTGCTCTCAAAACTCTTACTAGCTTAAAACATTAGGGCAACATTTTCTTAAGCCCAGAGCTGGGAATTTGTGCATAAGGTCTTCCTTCTGAAGACAAGGTATCCCGCTGGAATCTACCTGTACCTGTTCCTGACATGTAACTGGACTCAGATTTTTGTGTCTGGCTCATACCTTCCTTTTGCTGATACTTCTTGTGGCTAAGTCTGTTGAGAAACGTGCACTATGAGAGGTGTAATCTGGAGAAGCATCATGCTGAGAAGTATGTGCCCAGTCTTTTTCTACCTCTTTCTGAATATTGTCCTGGAATCGTAGGCCTGAAGAGAATTGTTTCTTTGTCTTCTTGCGAAAGTAATTTGCAGGCCAGAGTGAGGGCTGGAACAATCAGACAGTTGATGACTTGCTTTTTGTTCTTCACTCGCCAAGGGATCATAGTGAGTAAAATTTATAATAATGCGAAATTGTACTTGTACCAAGCAGGATATTCACTCTAAGCACTCAGATGCAGGCACAGAGGTGTGTTTTCTGTTTTGATAAAAGCCGAGTCTAGACTTGCTTAGAAAATATCTTTTACCTAGTGGAGAGTGCAGAGGGAAAACCAAACTCCAGATCCCATAGCAGAAAAATCCCATAGCAGTCTTTTTGGCAAACTGGGAAACTTTTATCAAAGCTTTGACCTTTCTTCAAAATTTAAATAAATGGAAATTATAGTTGTCTGTCAGGAAACAAATTGAGTGATAAACATTTGACTGGAGCACTCAAGACTTCTTTAGGTAGATGGGTTAAGGTGAACACTCCCATTTTTTTTCACTTAAGTGCTGCAGTGCGGTGCTCCTGGAGGAGGGTGGCTGGGAGCTGCCAACCAGGAAAGCACAGAAGCTTCTGCAGGACTGGAATTACACGGTTATTCTGCCTTTAGCTGTTAAATGTCTTTCAGTTTACTCCAGGACCCTGAATATTCCCATCAGGTATCCTGAGCAGCTGCTTCTGGTAATTGATGCAAACTCAACGTTTCTTTCATTTAGCCCCATAACTTACAGTAGATTATCTCGTAGATGTTGAAAAAACTGAATGAGTCTCTGTTGCATGAAATTTGCTCTGATTTTAGCTTTATGAACCTGATTCTGGTTATAGATTTACATCAGTGGACCTCAAGTCTTTGTAAATGAAGCTAGATGTGCAGTCAGAAAACACAATGAGTCAGTGTCCTTTCTTTCTTCCTTCAGTATTGCCATTTTGAAATATTTGAGATTTTTCAGCTACTTCTGACTGGGATAAAGTCAGTCAAGAGTGTCCTACAATGGTTTTCTTGATAGTGCCATGAAGAGGCTTCGAAATAAGCTATAACATCTAATGTAGGGCTATCACCACTCATGCAGGCTATTCTGAAGATACAAGCATGGTTCCAGCTACTCTAAGAAAATGTTATTTGATGTTTTTTGCAGGGGGCTTTCACACAGATTAAATGCAGCTCTGAAATATTTATTGGTGGAGTCCCTAATTATGATGATGTGAAGAAGAACTCTGGGATCCTCAGACCCTTCAGTGGGAGCATCCAGAAGGTGTGTGCCCAGAGAAGCACGCTGTGGGGTATTTATTTCTGTCGCGTCCATTGCATGTTTTTTGTGCCAACCTGCCCTTATTCAACTGACATTGTTCAAAATAATCAAGGATTTCACCTCAGGAGCCCACCATGAAGTGGTTAAATGATTATTTCACAGTGAAAAGTCCACCTAGTGCATTCTTACACCACAATGGAGATGCACACAGCACCGCTTTCCCCTCTTACAATTTTCTGTGGGGCACATTAATGGCAATGTTTTCCACTGTTGGCAGACATTAGGGATGATATTCCCATGTGGTCAGCTGAGAATGAGCAGTTCATATCAGGCAAATGAAAGTGCAAACTGGACTAACATTTTTCTTTCTAAATATTCTTAAAATAACTTGGATAAAGTTGGAAGGTTGGCCCTGAATCCTCGCAGATTTAGAAGACTGAATCATTGCATCAGATTAATGCAAAGAAATAACAAATAAAACCAAATTTTTAATAATAGCTTTTATTAAAAAAAAAAAAACAAAAAAACCTCTATGGTTAACAATTGCTCCAAGACAGAAAAGTAATTGTAGTTCAGTTTAAATGGTTTTATCACTTGGTCTGGCAATTTTAGTGTCTTTGTCAGCTGCACAGCAGAAAACATGAAGTTTAGGAAAACTGGGGGAGTGAGTAATAGTGATGGGAATAGGTCAGACACATCATTGGGAAGGTAGGTAGACTTGACTAAACACGATGCATTTTGGGGTGCAAGGTAGAGAGCCTAGGAGAAATTAACACAGGTTACAATTACAAGGTGAGGGGTTGTAGGCTAGAGTAAAGGCTCTGGCAAGGACTGGGAAAAGTGGGCTGTGAGCCCTTATCTCTAGGATGTACTCAGTAAGGTGGATTTGTATTCCCAGTGACATGAATGGGATGTCAAGGCAAAGTACTGGTTGCCTTTTGGGCACTGGTAACGTTTGGTTGCCTGCTTTACACGTAGTAGGATTTTGGAGAACTGTACAGAAATAGATCTGCAGTCATCACCAAATACTGGAAAATAGGCAGTGGGTAGAAAGATCTAAGATCACAATATGTTTAGTTTAGTCAGATAAAACTGAGAAGTGACTTTATAGTGGTCTTCTACTTCCTAGATGAGGATGAGATTTCTTTGGATACATGGATACATGGTACTGGAATTATGCAGAAAAAGGCATGATGAGAAACAAGGGCTGAAAACTGAATATAAGTTTAAAACCAGAAACAAAAGACGTGTTTTTATGAGTGGAGGCTTGTTAACCTCTGGAACAATGTAGTCCAAATTTAGAAAGAAGCTGAAAGTATACTGGAGTCTTTCCTCGTCCATTACATGACAGGACTGAAATGTTTTTTCTGCTGATAGAGTTTGTAGTGCTTGATGCAACCTCTTCTCTGGGTAGGATCCCCTATGGTGCATTGTCCCAGTTACACAGGAGCCAGAGCAACTATTGTCATTCTCATTTAGAATATATTGTTTTTTGAGATGTACTCATTTTGATGTATCTGAGATCAGATGCTGTGCCTGCATGCAATCTCTCTTGCCGAGATGTCAGCTGAGATTATACAAACATTGTTTTATTTTGGAGAACATATGCTGCTGACATATTGGAAGAATCCCAGCATTTAGCAGTTCTCTTCCATTTATATACAAAGAGTTTTGTGAAGTCATTATTTATGTTTTTCATTCATCTTAACTCTAGCTTCTTTCAGGCAAGATGAGATACTAGAAAGCAATAAAAAATATGAAAAACAAGCTGATCTGCTTAGTATTTCTGTTGTCAACACTCATCTCCTGGGGGGTTTTCTGATCTTGGAAATGCTTTTCCTCAGCAGCGCTCATCTAATTTTACCATCCCAGCTCATGGTTCAGCTACAAAGCATTGCATCAGTGTTCAGGCGCAGGCCTGCTAAATTCTACACAGCTTCAAGCCCTTACAGGGCTTGCCTAAGGCTGTTTCACAAGACACAAAAGAGATTAATCTCCTGTGGATCAGGAGGAGCAAAAGTATGAGTTGGACCTCTGCAACTGGAAAACACACATGAACAGGATTTGGGCAAAGATTTTACATTCTCTGAAGTCTTTCAGAGGAATCATCTAACTAGCAGTAGGATACTCTGAATTTGGAAAATTTTACTATGTGTTTTCACACTTTTTTTTTTTTTTTTTACACATAGATTATCTTGAACGACCGGACAATTGATGTGAAACAGGATTTCACTTTTGGAATCAACCTAGCAAATGCCGCCCACCCCTGTGTGACCTCACCATGTGCAAATGGGGGCACCTGTGTTCCCAAGAAGGACAGCTACGAATGTGACTGTCCCCTGGGCTTCGATGGGCATCATTGCCAAAAAGGTAACAGTGGCTGGATATCAACCCAGGGATCTGCAGATGATCACAAAAATAAGGAAGATTTAGCACCTACAACTGCTGCTGTACACGTGCCTTTAAATAGAAACACTGGAGGCCAAAGCTCCCCTTTCATCTGTGCGCTTTCCATGTATCTAGGGAATAACTTGTTTTGTTATTTAGGAATGTGGTAACTGTTACCCCAGCACGGGTCGAGGATCCATAGATAGCAACCTGGTGTCTGGTTGCCTGTGGTGAACAACACTGAACACTAACGCTTCATACGTGTCCCTAATTGTGCAGTGCTGTGCAAAGGGGGAATTCCTGCCAGGGCACTCCAGCCAGCAGTTATGTTACATCCTGAAGCATGAGCATGGATAACCCTTGTAATTTTATCCTCCATACAGCTGACAGCAAACGCTGTTCCCACACACAGAAAGGTCTGCTCCTCTTTGAGACACTGACTACTCTGTAGAGTAGTCACCATCTGCAGAGATCCTGCCTTGGTGGGGCGAAGGAGACCCACCAAGGAGGAAGACTACTCCACATGCACATTACTCTCTTTCCTTCAGAGCCACTGTAATAGTTCAAACCTTAGATTCAGGAAAGGGATAAGATTGCGAGAAAAGTGTTTAAAAAGTGTGCTTTGGGTTACTCCACTAGATGGAGTCATTTCGCTTCTGTCAAGCTTGAGCTTAAAAAACTCCTGAGGGACGGTTTTGTAACGTGACACTAAACTCGGTTCAAAAGAGCTGGCTGACATTATTGTCTTCACCCACTGCTTCATTTCTCACAGTCATAAATTTCAAAGTTAAATGTAGTGGTTTCGGTTAAATTGTGATGAATAGATTGGTCTTTTCTTCAAAACAGACAATATCTTAGAACAAAAGCGTTTTATTAAAATGCAGTGCAATAAACCCCTTTGCTTATGTTGCTGTGGTTTAACTAAGAGCCAAAACAATATCATTTACCCTGGCTTTTTTTGGAGGGAGGCAGGAGAATTGGGATTTTGACTTTCTAGGTATATGCAGGGTGCTAAATTCCTGACTTCAAGATGGTATCTGCCTCTGTACAGACACATCTCTGGGAGCAGTCAGTCAAGGGAATGCTCTGCAACCTGGGTGTGTGACTGCCTGCCTGTCTGGTGTGCGGTGCTGGGGCAGAGTTCCTCACCTCTGTTCAGCTCCTGGCCTGTGCTGTGCCCAGGGAGCAGTGTCTGAGCTCACGGTACCAGCCCCAACTGGCTGGTCTGTCCTCCCTGTTGCCACCTCAGTGTGCGTCCGGGCTCTGAAAGACAGTCTGAAGCACCTTTTGCCTATGACTCGGGCAGATCCTGGGTGCTGCTTCCTGTGCAAATTCAATCTTTATTCATTTTTAGAAGTGTCCAGAAGCATGAGCTACCTGGCTTCTGTTGCTGCTACCTGTGCTTCCTGTTCAGGTACAGCTCAACCTCACTGCACATGCACAGCCTCAGCTGCCACCAAAAATTGAAGGGTTTTCTGAGAGATGTGCAGAGAGCATGAAGGTTGCTCCTGGACCTCAGTCCATGACAGTGTTTTTGAGAACCACCTGAAACAATTTCCTTGAAATAATCCTTACCTGTTGGGGTGCAGACATGGTTAAGGCAAGGTGCACATTTGTGTCCACTTCTGTTTCACAAAATGGTTTTGGTTAGTGCGCTCAGAAGGTATGTGAGGTGAAGAAGCTGTCTCCATCCTTCTTGGTGGTAGGCTGCTGTAAAAAACCCTAAAAAGCTAAGTGCTTGTGAGGCACTGCCCCTCATTCTTCAAAATTACACCCAGCACTTAAAAACTCAAGTAATGTTGGTATTAAGTATATGAGACACTGATTTGTATAGTAATGGATCATTAGCTGAAGATTCAGTAGTGGTTTTGCTGGCATTGCTAGGTTTTATATATTCTGTCCAAGCTTGGGGAGTGCTAAGGTATTTTTATACTTCAACTGTTAGATGGAATAGAACAGCAAACTCTTTATTTTCCTTTGGGTAGACCCTGGGCAAAACCTGGTGAGTCAAGAAGGATTTGCTGCTGGTCCCACCTGTCTCTCCCTTTGTGTGTTTTGGGCAGACAAATATAGATACTTGGAGCAAACCAATAATGAAAACAGTGCTACCCTCACAAGTGGTTGTATTCACTTATGCAAATGGTAGGTGAGAGATTACACATTTGCAGAAAAGTGGGCATGAAATTGGACTAAAGGAGATTTTTATGCTTTAGAATAATAAACCCAGAATGTTCTTGTTTTGTTTTGTGCTGACTCACTGCAGAGTGCGGAAGTTACTGCCTAAACAGTAAGTACTGCAAATTTTGTGAAAACTGCTCTGTCATTGTGTGTTTGTCTGGATGCTGGGTTTCCATTAAGCCTGGCAAGTTTCTGTCATTAAGCCAAAATATTTTCTAAGGCTATGTGGTACTTCCTTAAACATGATGCTCTTGATATTTCAAACTGCATCCAAAGCATTTGCCAAGCTCAGAAAGGTGGCTGTAGAGCTGGTCCCTGCATTTGCAGAGCCAGAAGGACCAAGCAGCTGACTGAGGGGTTTGTGGTGTGACTTCAGGCTGCCCTGCAGTCCAGAGCTCACTCCTGCTTGTTATGAGAGCTTTGGTGCTTGTCTGCTGAATCGTGGTGCGCAAGGAATGGAGATGTTTAGTCCTAGATCTCCTTACCAGCCCTGCTCCCTTCCAGCTGCAAAGATGCTGGCTGCAGCAAGGGTACTGCTAAGATTTGCTTGCTTTTCTGCAATCAGTGAAACAGATGGAGGGCAAGCAGAGGTAAATCACGCTCTCTAGAGGAAATCAGAGTACCCCGGCATAGGCAAGGGTTGCTGCACAACATGGGCACCTTCCCCTGCTGAAGGCAGGAGCAGTGGGCCTCGAGTGCAGTGTGTGGTGGGGGAACAAGGCCTCTTTTCATGCTCTACTGCCATCAGAGGCTGTCCAGTGCAGGAAGTGTCAGACCTGGCCAGGAACGTTTGGCCGGTGTAACACAACTTTTGCAATCTTCCAACTACATTGGCAGGCTGCAAGCTGGACATGGCCTGTGGTGGTTTCTTTAGACACATTAGGCAGCTTTCCTGATCTCACTATGGATGAAAACAGTCATTTGTCACTATCTAAAATTCTCGGTCTTGGCCCCTAGAGCATTGCTGTCTGTGGCTGCCAGACTACACCAATTGTTGCATATCTGTGTCACAGTGAGCTCTAAAAGCCCAGCTAGACCCTGTGTTGCATAAAGAAAGCAAGCATCCTTGCCATGGAAAGCTTGAAATTTGTATAGATGGGATTAGCTGTGGGTTGAAGGGATTATTCCTTAGTCAAGAAAATAGGATGAAGGCATCTATTTTAAGTAATTTATACAACTGGCTTGTATAAATGCAGCAGTCCTTTACGGGAGACCAGCAACAAACTGCAGGATGTTCACTCAACAAAAAAAATCTGTCTGGGCCAGTGCTCATAGCCTGGTGAAGGGTTCTGTATCAGGGATGTTCCCTGATTTATATCACGCAGCTGAATTATTTTGCGAAAGTCTTCCCCGTGGGCAGCAGTGCACCAGCTCCAGTTCTGGCTGCAATGTTTGCCACTGTCCCAGCCATACACCGTAGGGGTACCCGGGGCTGCCCCTAGAGAAATGCTACGTGGGGGACACAGAAAACCACCCCCGAGGCCGCACTGCAGTGTTGAATTCACCAAGGGGCTCCACAGCCTCTGCCAGGCAACCTTTAGCATTGTCCCAGTTTTCAGTAGACGGAAGCGATCTGGGACTCTGTGCTCCGTAACTCCTCCCTGGAGACCGCCTGCCCCCCACACTGCACCCCAGGGATGAGCTCTGAGCAGGAAGCAGCCACTCTGTGCGGTCACACACGCTGAAAGAGAAAACAGGGATCTCACGGGCTGTCTGTGCTGCCTCTCAGCCTCCCTTTGCAGGGTGAGAGGTCCCTGATGTGCTCTGCATATGGTGCTCCCTTAGCAGCTGGGGAGCAGTTTCTTAGTCTGTAAACAAAGGTGGTTAATGCGTAAGCTTTGGCAGGAGGGAGCGTTGAACCGCGTGGAGAATCAAGGAATGTGGAAACGGGGGTAAAGAGAAAATTTGCAATGTTTTCCCAATACTTCATAATTTTCTGCACTAACATTATGTTAGGCTCCTGACATGGAGTCTCTAAGTAGAGGGACTGTCAGCCATTTAAACTCCCTTACCCACTGCCCCTACGTTTAGATAAAATCTGGCCAGTGCCTTTGTGCAAAGCAGTGTGGGTTCAGCTCAGTTCTGTGCTACCAGCAGGTACCTGCCAATGCAGGATTAAATCAGTAAAAGAGTCTTGTCTCTTTTTTTTTCCCTTCCGTTTCCAAGTCAGCTCTCTGACACTTGTCTTCATTTTTTATATTTACTTCTCAGCCATTACAGAAGCAATTGAAATCCCACAATTTATTGGTCGCAGTTACCTCACATATGATAATCCAGATATCCTGAAAAGGTAATGTATCTCCTGTGGACCTAAGTATTCTGTTTCTTAAATGTTATAATGTTAGGAGCCTTATGTGGGAGAGTGTAGTATATTTACATGTTTTAAGATGTATTTATAATATTTCTAACTCTATTTCTGCCATATTTTTAAATTTCAGGGAAAAACAAATTTTAAGTGCATATCCTTGTGTCTGAGTTTGTTATATTTGAGCATCTGGCAGCCTGTCAAGAAATAGCACGTGTACGTCTGGCATGGAGAGGGACTGGTTCTTCACTGAGGGCACAGAACAGACATACACAGCTTGTGTCTCAAAAGAGACTAAGGATCTTAACTCCTTTTTAACTCCTGCTTTAGCCTAACATTTAGATCCTCAAATTTACCTTTTTGACTGCTCTGTACCCTAGAACATCCCCACATTCCAGAAAATTCCTCCATCTACCTTTATTTCAGCCACTGAGTAGAGAAGGGTTCACCGGTGTCCTCACCTGCCATTTGGTACCTCTCAGCTGCTGGGGCTTTCTGATTTGCATTTCTTATGCTTCTTCCACTGACGTCTGAGGGCATCATGTCTACTGGACATTCTCAAAATCTGCTTTTTGGGCCAGACTTCATGCTAGGCTAGAGGAAAAAAAGGATTTTCTCTTACTTGTATGGAATAACCTAGTAGCTATTGTGTTTGGGATTCTGGAGAGATGGGTTGAATGAAACAATGGATATGGGGATGTGAACCAGAATCCTTCACAGATCAGCATGTAAATGAGTTGCAGAACAGTAGCCCACCAGACCAGCAGGGAAGAAATACTGCATCATCTTTTATGGGTTTTTTTTGAAAGAAGATTGTCACAATTTAGTTTTTTACTTTTATTTCCTTCTTCTACATTATACAGGGTATCAGGAACAAGAACAAATGTGTTCATGAGGTTTAAAACCACAATGAAGGAAGGCCTTTTGATGTGGAGGGGAAACAGTCCCATGCGACCTAACAGTGATTTCATCTCTCTAGGCCTTCAGGAGGGAGCGTTAATATTCAGGTAAACTTTCTCTCCCTTGTTTGTGCAGCACACAGGGCTCAAAGGAGTTCCTACAACACATACAGTGCACTTGTCCCTTGGCACACAGTGTGAGACAGTCTCTTCCTCAAAGTTTTGTTCAATAATGGGTCCCATTTGATGTCTGGGAAAGGATGTATGTCGAAGAGGTGATGTGCTGCAAGATTTGTATCACTCCTCCTTCCCAGTTTTTCAAGGATCAGGGCTTTATTGTGATTTTCTGAAAGATTTCTTATGAGGAGGTGAATACTGTTGGAAAGTGCCTCACATACCTCTTAAATCTATCTGTTAGGCAGAGCAGGGCAGGGCTGTCTGGGGTCGAGGACAAACTTTGGTGGTGCCCGTGCTCACTCTGGGCTCACTCTTTGCCAGACAGTGCACGCAGGAGCGGGGCTTCCACCACCTCAACTCCCCAGAAAATCCAGCCCTGTGACACACACAGCTGTCACCACACCTTGTTTCTACCACCATCCACAGAATCACTTAATTAAGCAGTAATACTGCTGTCAAAATGGTGAAATTGGGGAGTATTGGGAAATGCTGGGGTGTTGCTGCAGAGTATCTTTCTCCCTTGCAGACACTCAGACAGATCCTGTCCAAGTTTTTGCTTGGTATTTTTTTGGGACTCCTGTGTATTGAAACCCTTGTGTTTCCTCATGGTGCTCCTTTAGGGTGTGTAAGGCAAATACTGAGACAGCAAACTACAGATGCCATCACTATTGTGGATTGTTGTGAGATACCATCAATCACGTGGCAGAGAGTTTATTATATAAGCTTAGGTTTTTTACTTTACTTAACTGGCTGTTCTTTGCTACCACGGGTGTGTAGATAAGTTGCATGTTTCTATTTAAATTAATTTTTTTTTTTTTTTTTTTTAATGTGATTTATTAGTGCTAGATTGGCGAAAACTCTTAGTTTCCTAATTGATTTGTAAACAAGAAACTGACTCTGCAGAAGTGGTGCATTTTAAAATGTCCTTGTGAGGGACTGTCTTTCCTAAGATGCATGGTAATAAGTGGCCACTCTACTCTGTTTCTGAAGCACAGTGCAATTTTTATGGGGTTGTTGCTCTCCCCAGAGATGAAGATAGTTAAAGGCTGAATCCAACCAAACCAGCTGAATCTTACTGAAATATTTGTACCTTCCACATTAATTTAGGAAGGTGAAAAATTAAGCTACCAAAATAAAACCCTCATAAACAATGTGTGTGTGCTTACTGAAGGGGAGCATCAAAGAAGATGGTGAAAGGACAAATGCAGAGAAAAAAATAATTTTGAAAGGCGATGCTAGATTTTCACCTTTTGAGAGATGAGATCAAGAAACTATCAAGGCTGTGAATTGGTTAGAAGAATTTTCCTGAAGCCCAAGTTTAGATGTCTGTATTCTGATCCAGTTTAAAATCCAAACCACACTTTTACTTTCCCATTTTCTATGAACTTATTCCCTGTACAGTGTACCTGCTGCTATAAATTCTTTCTGTTGCTCCCTGCTTCTGTCAAAGGTTATTTCACTGTTGTACAGAAGAGCTGTTGTAGAGGGATTCATTAGGGATGTGAATCTCATTTCTGTTATCAAAGGTCTAACATTTTGATGCGATCCTGAACACCCAAATCCTCTTGTTTTTGACCTAGACTTGGTATCTGCATCCTGGGTAAAAGGGGGTGCTTGCCTGAGACTCACTTAAACACCTGGAGAGGAAACAAATTTAGGGTAACCAGTTTGCTCTGAGCAGCTGACAGTTCAGTGTGCTGTTCTCAAGGACTTCACCCTGGCCATGAGTTCATTCCATGTTCAGTGTTTTTGAAGAGATAGTGATGTTGGCTTTAATCCCTCCTGCTTCCTACAGGATGAAGTCCAGCAGCAGCTGAGCACTCAATAGCTCGCTGTGCTGTAGCAGCTACTTCTCTTTTGTTAAAGTTGGCCCAAGCCTCAGGGACACAAAAATTAAGATGGCTGAAGTGTAAACATGATGGGGACGTTATCTCTCCTGAGTAATTTTAATAGAAGGAAACACAATGAAATAATTAAAGTGGCAGCTGAAGCAGCTGCATTTATTAGACTTCATCTTTTCTAGCATCACAAGTCTCAACCTTCCATATATTTCAGAGGATTTGTGGATCTGTTATAGGTCATGTGCTTATTTGCTCTTGTAAAATTTATTTATTAACCATGTTTGCAACTTCCCACTGCTGTCTCCCATTAGGCCAAAGGTCTGTAGATCACTGACCTTCATAATCCCCTGCTTTGGGGAAGAAAGGCCATGCAGAGGCTTTCTTCTTGCTCCCATGGGAAGGTGGTGATGGTACCCACACTGACTCAGGGAGTTTCACCTGCTTGTCCATGAGACTGACTTTGTAAAATAAGAGCACTGCTGCTGGGACTCCAAAGAGCTCCACTCGCTCCCAAATCTGAGCCAAAAGGGAATAAGGATGCCTGAACAACTTGGCAGGCAACCGGTCCTTTCAAGGAAGGCAGTAACATTCCAATTTTTTTTAATTGTAGCTACAATTTGGGCAGTGGCATTGCTTCCATCACGGTGAACGGCTCTTTCAGCGACGGCCGGTGGCACAGGGTCAAAGCTGTTCGGTAAGTGGGCAGGCTTCATCTGGGCGGCACTTGGGAGCCACCCTGCCATTAAAGATGCTGGTTGGCGTGTCTGGGTGCTGGTGGGGTGTGAATCACTGAGACTCCACGCTCACAAGTCGCTTAGGGAATGGAACTGCTAGCAGCTTGGCTGTTTCAGGATGATGCGCACAAAGATTGCTGTATTTGAGGTGACAGTGCCAACTCGGCACAGCTCAAGGCAGGCTGCCAAAGTCATGCAGGGCTATTCTGGGGCTGTGACAGACATTCTATTAAACCCGTACCATTTCAGTTAAGAGTATTTTTCTTTAATGTCTGCATTTTAAAATTCCCTGGTGAGCATTTTGTGGGCTGGCACAAGCGCTGGAGCACAGACAGTGTAAACCTAGTTCTTCTATTTGGAGGAGGTGTAGACATCTTGCAGTGTATATATAACTCATATTTATAACTCATTACCTCATGGGAGGCAACTGTGTCCAGCAGGGAAAGCATGCATCCCTCTCTTCATGAGAGTTTGATTCCCTGGAAATCACAGTCTGACATTTAGTGCAACTTGTTACCAAATTCAGTGAGAATAGGAACCAAGTAGCTTTTCGGTCAATACTGTTATTGACCATACGTAAAATGGCTCTAGTGAGGAAAAAAAAAAAAAACAAAACAACAACAAAAACCAAACCAAAACCCAACAACTGCTCAGAAATAAGTTTTACCATATCTTGCCCATTTTTTTCCCACTGCTGTTGAAGCTTCTGCTGTTATACTTTCAACATTACATTTGATTTTTAACAACAGGTCAGAATGTTTCCATTCCCCCTTTTCCCCTACCTGTCCAATTTGATTATTTTCCAGCACTTTCCGCTCTTCAAATGTGTCCTGCACACTTTGCAGGTCTTTGACATCTATTAAAAAAAATCCTAAAACCCGAAAAGTCTGGATTGTGTCTGCGGGGCTTCCCAGTTCCAAGCCTCCACCATGAACTCTGCTAAGCTCTGAGTTGCCCTGGTCTCCTGGCAAGTGGAAGATGCCGCTGCTCCTCCTCCTGCCCGATTTTAGGCTGGATGGATGAGAGTGAATTGCTTTTCGTTTCAGGGATGGACAGTCTGGAAAGGTAACCGTGGACGATTATGGTGCCAGGACCGGTAAATCCCCTGGGAAGATGAGGCAGTTAAATATCAATGGGGATCTCTATGTAGGTGAGTGCTAATTATTCACATTCAGGACACAGATGCAAGGTCAGCTGCGAGGTAGGGCTTTCCAGCTCTGTCCTGGTGGACGTGTCACACAGCAGCCTCTAGTCCTTCACAGCTGGTTTGTGAGGAGGCCTCTCTGAGACAGATGGGGGAATGGGTATAAAAAAATATATGGGATGCCCTGAGGTAGTCCTGGGAGGTACACAGAGAAACAGCAGGAGGCAGCTGGAAACACCACACCTAGGCAAAAGCTTATTCAGCTCTTACTGAGGCTACAACTTCTGCAATAAATAATTAGCATCCTAGTTCAGTACCTCCTGCTTATCCCCTCTGTACTTTCAAGTGCTTAAAAATGTTATTTAAAACAACACAGAGCAACCTATGAATTAAAATTCCCCTCTGAGGTGCGCTAGGAATGGCATTGCTGGGTGTGCAGCCTGCCAAGCAGGAGCAGATGCCCGTGTTGGTGGAGAGTTTCTGACGGCCGCTGCCCTTCCCTTCCCGCAGGCGGCATGAAGGAAATTGCCCTGCACACGAACCGGCAGTACCTGCGGGGGCTGGTGGGCTGCATCTCCCACCTCACACTCTCAACTGACTACCACATCTCGCTGGTGGAGGATGCTGCCAACGGGAAGAACATCAACACGTGTGGGACCAAGTGACAAGAGAGGAATCCCGGTGCTGAGGACCCATCGTGTGCTTGTGTGTGTGGCTGAGCGAGAGCTGGCTGACGCAGTCCTCTACAGCCAGACCATGTTTGCCATCTGGGAAGGTGACAAAGCCAAAGGGAAACCCAAAAAACAAACAAAAAAGAACATTTTTCCCCTCTCCTTCCCTCTCCTTTCCTCTCCTTTCCTGTCCAAATGAAACCAAGCGTTTTGTGTACGAGCCATGCCCTCTATCCCTTAAGTGTTTAGTGGACGCTGAAGGTTGTGCGTCAGTGCAAACGGCGAAGTGTGATGTTACGAGTAGCTCAGTGACTGTGTTTTGTGGTCCCTAGGTTATCTTTTGTAGTATCAGAGAAAGCAATCTTGAAACACCTGCGATCATCCCACCCTGCAGGGATACAGTGATGGTGCTGTTCAACAGATACACCATCGGGCAGCATATTTCTGCATTCACATGTAGGTCCTGGAACAGGCAATTCTCCTTACCACTCTCGGATTTAGCTAAATTACGTTTCATCCTGTGTAACAGGATTACAGTTACAATGACTTGTTTAAAAATACTGTTGTCTGTTGAGGAGGAAAGTTCTTACAAGTCTACTTTTTTATTACAAGCAACGAAAACAATGAACCAGTTTTGTAGAAGTAATTTTATACTTGTCTATTTTTTATAGCACCAGCAGACCTGCTTACATGGCATCACTTTTAACATCTACATGTACTATACAACTAGCTCTTTGCACACTTTCCAAAAATAGAAAAGTGACCTGTGGCTTAATGTCTGTATTATACAGTTTTAATGGGGATATTTGTGAGTTATGACCAGTTTTACATTTGACTCTTTTTGTTCTGTAAATTTTGACGGTTTAAAATTGTACATTATGAAGCTTTCCTGTCTTAAACAGATTAAAAGATTAGGGGAAAAAAAGAGCAAATACTTCCTACTGTGGTATTACAATTTTTTTTTTTTTTTTTTTTGAGAAAAAATTAAAAAAGAGACTGCAAGACACCTTGGTAGGTCACAGTCCTCTTAAAATGTTACGTTTTCTAGGCACTGGACCAGCACTTACGCAACTTTGATTGCCAAAGTATAATTTAAGCAGGCAAACTGAGCGCTGTTGAGACCCTGAAAGAGTGGTCCAGAATTTCATAACTTGGAGATTTTTCTTCCTTAATTCTTTGTTAATAGTGGACGAGTGAGCCTTGGGGGGTGGTGGAGGAAGAGGGACCAACCATGCAGCAGGGCACCCCACAGCCTACCACATGCCTGTGGTGGGGTAACCACCGATTTCCTCAGGGGCACAGGCTCATCTGAATGCCTGTGAGCTGAAAGGAACTGATGTGGTGGAAGCAGTGGAGGTGAGGAAGTTTCTGCTGCAGTTTTACTGTGCTCAGAGTGCTCCTGGCTCCCTGAGAGCTCACACACATTCCCTAGGTTCATCCCACCTGCAGCAAATCTAGGTAATGGTACGGGCAAATACCTGCCAAGGACACCTCAGCTCCTGTCCTGCATGCTACAGGAACATCCTGATCTCTTACATGAAAGATCTTGTGGTCCTTGTAGATAAGGGACCAGTGGTCAACACCAAATGTAGGCACTTGGTAGAAACAGAAAGTAAAAGAAAAATACATGGTGGGGCCATTGTGTGAGGTGCACCTGTGCTCTGCCCCAGTCCAAATAATACTGCAGAAAAAAAAGCCTCTAGAAGTCATGGGCAGATTGCACAGGAGCTGGAGGCACTCACGGTTCTCCTCCCAGGAGAAGCAAAATTTTGTTTGGCTTGGAGAGCCCCATGGGGCGGGAAAAGCCCTCTGTGGTTGGGAAAAAACAGGATAAATTGTACCAGATTGAGACGTGCCTTTGAAACGAAAGTAAATGGAATTGGATGCCTTGGGATGTAAAAGGAAAATATGTAGAGTTTGAAAAAGCGTGAAAACTAAAATCTCTGGAGGCTGAAGATTTTTCTGTCTGCTCTGTGCAGCCCTGTGGGAGTGGCCTGACAGAGCCTGTGCCTGGGTCGCGTCCGAGCCGCTGGCTGCCCGAGAGGGAAGGTTCACATCCTGTGAGCTTGAGGGGTTTTCCAGATGTAGTGACCTGTCCCGACCTGGCACACAGTAGGGAGATTTGACTGGCTGTACCCCTAACCCTCTGGACACATTGTGCTGGTGCTGGTGGGGCCCTGCCATGGTCCACGAACAGCGTCATCCTCCGCTCTGTCTTAACGAGCCTCGCCTTTCCCATCCTTTCGTTTCTGTCACAGGGTTTGGAGACCAGTTCCAAGGCAAACATCTGGTGGGATAGGGCTCTATTTTAAGATAATTTACTGCAGAATACCGGGCGCTTTGGTACAAGGCGGTACTCCTCCAAAACAGAAGCGGCTCCTTTGAAATGCTGGGTAGGGAGGGGGGCGGGTAGGAAATACCTCTATTGTTGTTGTGGAAAAAGAAGAGCAGCAAACGGCAGCTCCCCAGATGCCTGATTCCAAGCCTGCTTATCACGGCTCAGGAACTGGGGGCTGGCGACGTGCGCCTGCAGCGGTGCGGGCCGGGCGAGCAGCGCAGCCGCGCCCTGCCGCCGGGCGGGGGCCGGGGCGTCTACTGCAAAGATGCTGAGCGCTCTAAGTCGTTAGAAAAAAAGATCCCTTCTGCATACTTTTAAAGATAACCTGAGAAACATCTCTCATCTACGTCTCCACTCTTCCCGGTAAAGCTTGGGGATGGGTTTCTACTGGGGTCTCCACTTCAGGGGCTGTGCAGGAGACCGGTACCAGAAAATCAGGAACATCTGACGACATGCAGAGGCTCTTCCCCTCCCCGCTGATGCTGGGTCAGGGAAGGAGAAAGGAAAGGTGGACAGTGCATGGCAGAGCGATTAGTCATGTTCCCAGGAACTGGCCTGCATGTGCTGCTCGCTGTCTCCAGGAATGTTTATTAGTCGCATTACTCATGGCTCGGGCTGACTCAGATGCAAGGCATGACCCCAGTGCTGAGCACGGTGAGCTCCTCCCGGCAGGCAGAGCCGCGTCCCTTTTGCTGCAGCTACCTGTGCAAGCCAGCAGTGAAGGCAGCAGCCGCGAGAGCTTGTACCTCTCTTTGAAATTTAATCTCCTTCCTTAAACGGACGCTCTTATTTTTCTTACTAGTTTTCCACATTATTCCCAAAATATGTAACATTCCACTTAGTAGGGCTAAACGCCTGCCTTGATGCCAGCTTTGACCGGCTGAGTCAGGCTTTGTGCTGTGCCCTGGCTGCTGGCCAGAGCTGCTTCCTGGTTGCCCCTCACTCTGCCCAGGGCAAAGTGTGTCGTGCTGCCCTCCGCTACTCTTCTGTCTCCACGGGAACCAGCTACTGGGAATCGGCAGTTAGATTTCATCTGCTTCATCCTAAATAACGGAAAAATAGGAAGAAAGCAAGTCAAAGGGTTCTAAAGCCAGATGAGACGTAGCAATGCTCCCTGTGGCAGGCGAATCCTTGCTGTGCTGGGTCAGTTAGGAGCTCATTTCCATCCCAGTCCTCCCAGCCGGGCCCCAGGGAGCAAAAGACTGAAGAGGAGGAGGAAGGGGCTGCCAGGGTTGAAAAGCTGCCCATTCATTGATGAGGTATTATGCTGGAGTAGCTGCCTGGTAAAAGTTACTATTTTGTCAACCAGGCTTTCCTTTTGAGAAAAAGCTTTCATTCTGTTTGCATAGCAAAGTAAACTGGGTGGGAAATGTATTGTTACAGCTTAGCATGTTCGGCTCCCTCCACAATATTTGCCTCCCAAAAGGGGCAAATCTCCTCACTTTAGAGGACCTAGATAAGGTACAGTCATGGTCTACTCATGGGGAGCAACAGCCATATCCCATCAGACAGATTTATCATTTATCACCATTTGATTTCTGGGGGGGATGGGGTGTCCCTTCCTCAACTCTCTCCCACTCCATTTTTTCATTGGTTTGAGTCATTGTGGGCAGTGTGGGGCAAGGGATGTTGTGCCCTTGATTCTGCGCTTAAGCATTTCATTCATGATTAACAGCCTGGTGCCAGCACCTTTTGCAGCTCTGCAAAGTCCTGGCTTTCTGTCCCTGTGGACAGGACTCGCTCATCTGTGAGTGCCCTCTTGTTAAACCCCTTGTGATGGAGGCTGCCTGGCAGTGCTGTGACCGACTGCCCTGATTTCTTTTGAATACCAATTCACTGTCACAGCATTTTTCTTTGTTCATTGTACACTAAGACAAAGATGATATTGTTCCTCTTCCCCTGCTCTTTCTTTTTAAATCTTCCCTCAGTCTTTCTTTCTAGGAAAACTACCGTGCCAGTTCTTTCAACACCATCCCCACAGGCCATGTTTTCCAGCAGTTTTTGTTACTGAGATGCATGGAGAAGCGTAGAAGAAATGGAGCTGCAGAGCACAGATACCCCATGTTCTGCCTCACAAAACAGCAGCTTTCCAACCTAATTTTTTGTTTTGCAGATTCCTATTGGCAGTAGTGGCAACATACATCATCACTTTATGTGGACATGGTGGAATATTCCTAAATTTTTCTGTCTTTTGAAAACATGGGAGGAGCAATATCTAATATTTTCTTTACCATTTCACTTGTTTCTATTTATTTTCCTCTCTATAATTTTTAGTTTTGGTGTCAGCAAAGCAGAGTTCAAAAATGGAACCACCAATTTATCATCATGTTCAGGCAGCTTTCATTTGAAATGATCGTTCTTACCAAAACACAGATTTATTTTAATAGCTAACAAACGTTTCATACAGAGGGACCTTAAGCTTCATTTATGTGTTGGGAGAAACTTTCTGTGGTTGCAAGTCCAGCGGAGTGGTGTACTTTAATGCTACAGCCAGTGCCACACTGGGACCAGCCAGCACTGGCAGCACAGGGAGAGTCAAAGAGAAGGCAACTATGTCTGCTGGAACAGGGTGGGACAGGGCCAGAAAACGTGGGTGCTTTGACTCCCTGTCTTCACCCTAACTGTGATGGTGACATATGGGACAGTTCATGGTCCCTGCAAAAACTACTCCTGCTTTCAGGGTCCTCTGCTGCTGCTGTTGTGTGAGTATCTCCATGATGATTGTATCTCTAGTCATTCCAGCTGCCCAGGAGCTGTGTTAAGTATCCAGCCCAACTGGATTAGCCTGGTTTTGCCAAGGGTTGAATGAGCTATATCTGAACACTTGCAATATCTTCAACGATATTGCAAAGCCATCATCCTGCTAGCTCTTTTAGACCCGAGACACAGATGATAGAGCAAGACCTGTCTGGAAACTCTTCCCTGGTGCCTCTGCTCTGACCAGAGCAGTAGCAAGGCTGGAGAGGGCATCTGTGGGTTTCACTTTTGGAACAATTAAGCCTTCCCTCATTTCCACAGCTCTAAGTATTCCAGTCTTTTCAGAGCGGTACTCTTCAGTCCCACTATAAGACCTTAATACCACACCTCCCCAGTGCTCAGAGGAGCTCCTACACCCTGCCTAGTTGCTGTCACATCAAGCTACACCAATCTGCTATTTCGAGGCAAGGAATTGATTCTGGCTTTCAAGGATGCCTCCAAAGAGATGGAGAGACCAAACCACCACCATGCCATGATGGTTTCACATGACATACTGTGATGTAGCACCTGTCATTAAACACATTGCTAAGTTCAGGTGTCATTCCCAAGTAAAGGCGCAGTGGGTTAGGAGAACCACAAAATTTTTTGGCTGTCACAAAGACACCGAATGACAAGGCATAAATGGCCACAAACATAAGGCCCATGTTACAACTACCATATTAGCTGGTCATCTAAAACATGCTGAGAAAGTGTCCTGTGCCACTCAAACCGAGCCCACAGTGCACAACCTGGGCCCCTTCATCCTTCCACTATGTCCTTCACCCCGGCACAGGGATGTCCCACATGCAGTCTGCTGTGGCTGGTGTCTGCACCGCTCAGTCCAGGTGTGCAGGGGGTCACAGATCTAACCCCAGCTGTGCTAGAGCCACAAGCCAAGGAAGACACGGGTAAGTGACCTGGACTTTTTCCTATCACTGCATCATATGGAAATGGAAGCAGGGCTTCAGTGGGCTTTGGACATGCTGGGGTCTGGGGTGCTCAGGAGAACCTGCTCGGGGAGTATCTGTTACTACCCACTCTGCCTACTTGGAAGCCAAGGCTGTGCTTGCTAGATCCTGTGGTTATTTACACTGGCACAAAATTCAAATAACTCTGTTTGTATTGGAGCATGAGCAGAACTTAACTCTTATTAAAAAAAATAAATAGGAAAGCAAAGGATATGAAGACATATAAGAGTGTACGAAAATATATTTATTAAATTTCATGGCAATACTATGGCAAAATTGTTAAACACATGCTTACTTTTAGACACACAAGCAATACAACAGGAGTTACAACAAGCAAGAAAACTAGATTCAAATTGTATTCAAAATTGTATCTTAGTGTTAGGTTATAGTCCTAAATGTCAACTGCCACACTGAAATATTATATCCCCAACATGATCCCATGCTTCCTTTTTTAAGCATGCATTTGTTTAACTGCTTAGCTGATAAATTTTCATATTGATACACTTTGTAGAAACAGTATTTTACTTGGCATGCTACAACTTCATTAAAGTGCTTTGTGATGATTTTGCTAAAATTGTGAAAGAAGTAATTTTTCAATAGCAGATTTGGAAGCTGGAAAATTTCAGTATCATTCAGCAACAAAAATATGTTGAATGACTTATTAGATTTAGTGTGTTATGAATACTATTTTTTTCAACTCAATCTATTGACTTATACCCAGAATTAACCAACTACAGATGATTAGGTCAAATTGGCAAACAGTATTTTCACTAGTATTAAACAGAAATCCATTAAAATCTTCATAAAAACAGAACATAAAAAAACATCTCTAAGCAAATTATTTATGCTGTAAAAAAATGGTATAAAAAGACCTAAAAAAACATTGAACCTGTTCACAGTATATGTTTTAAAGTTACAGCATTATAATACAATATTGTGTGGGTTTTTTCAGGTGACCTGTATGATTCCACCAGTTTCGATGTTTTGTGTGCCACAACAGGCTCAAAGTTCAAATTACTGTTACCTTCAAGTAGGATTTCAGACATGAGTTGATTCAGTTGTCTTCTCTTTTTGTTATCCCCAGCTTTACAAACATTTGACATGCTATCAAATGTAAAATGTTCATCCAAAGCCATTCTTGAACCTCATTAAGAAAACACTGACGGAGTGACATACAAGGATTCTTTTTTTATTGTATTACTACTAAAGAGTTTATTGTATTACTACTACCTTTCTATTTTACTTTGCCATACTCAAGCTATTTATTTTAAAATTTTTCTTAATCCAAGTACTGAAAATGAAAAAAATCTCACTTTTTGTTTTGTTCCTGGGTTAGTTTTAGTCACTACCTTTTGCACAACATGAGACCAAGTGAGTTGCAAAGGTATTGAGCCTCCTAGTGAAAGTTGTACATACACCTCCACTGCAGGTTGCTTTCAGTCAAAATGCAGATCTGGGACTGTCTTAGAGATTTTGTTACGTATCACACAGAAAACCAAGGATTTCATCTGCTCTGGTACACCAGAAAGTCACCTAGACAGTGCTGTTGCAAGAAGAGGGTGAGACTGGGGAGGGATTAACCTCATTGTCTCATGAAACACCTGCATTAGACCAGCTCACCTCCATGGCGATGCTGAGCCCCTGCCCTCCAAAACCCAAAAGTCCTCTGGAGGTTTTTTTTCAGTTGTAAAAGCAGAAGGAATTAATAGATGTTTTTGTGGGGGAGAAGTTTTGTCATACACCCTGGGACAACTTAAAAAGTTACAGAAAGCCTGCCAATATCATCTGAGGTTTGTTTGTATAATATGCAAAAAGGAAACAAACACTGGCTATCTTAGAAACACTGGGGAAAATCCAGAGTTACATAAATGGGGGAGGAGAAAAAATTGTAGTGGAAGAAACCGCTTTCCATCTCCTAACAAGATATCCAAGACAGTCTTAAACATAGGGGAATTAAACACTCCAACATTTCTGAATCCTTGACTAGCATTTGGGGTCTGGGACTGTGTTTCCAGGCTGGCTAAGGAAAAGGCAAGAGAAAAAAACAACAAATACTCCGAACTGCCAACAGCATCTTTGAGCATTGGCCACCTAGGGCACCACTTAATGCACAGCACGACAAGTGCTGCAAATTGTGTTGGGAGGAGCACAAGATGGCAGGTCCTTCCTCTAGACAAAACTGTCTCAAAAGGTATATATTCATGTACAGGACTCCAAAAAAATCACTTTGGCAATTGCAAGCCGACTTCCTCTGCCATATGCACCTGGGCACATTCTGATTCAAGCACCTGTGTGCATAAAGGGTTAGGATTTGGTGTTATAAATATTAAATGTCATTTGCACTGAAGTCTTCATCAAAGTGTGTGGCAGGACAGATGATGCTATTTACATGGGAAGCTCTTCATAGAGGTTATGCAGAGTTTTGTTAGCGATCTCTTTCTCTAAATGTTACATTTTTCTAATATATTTCAGAATCTTTTACTATATTTCTAGCTACTTGTAGAGATACAAGTATTCTATTTACAAAGCAGTATTTATTTAAGAACAGAGCACACAATTTATCACGGCCTTTTCAGAGCAATGTCTAAACACCTTCTGTTTCTGGTGCACCCAATCGCTTTTGTTTTTGCTCCTATTCATGTTCAACTGAGTGTCCTGTTGGATATGATCACAGGAAACATCACAGCACTAAGCTTTACCCAGCTGAACCTATCAACAACAACAAAAAAGATGGCTTGAAAATGCCTCTTCAGAGCAGCCTAAAGCTTGAGGTCAGCAGCAGTGTGCTGCTGCCACATTCCTAGCAAAGGAAATGTTCTGGTCCTCCACATAAACCAAAGATGAAGAAACACAGCACATCTATCAATTGTGCCATGACAAACAACACAGCAACTGGCTTCCTTTGAAAATGGCTTACCCATGAAAGCAGCAACTAGAAATAATAAAGACAACAGATGTCAGTTATTAGGTTCTAGGTTTGCCTACACAGCCACTGCATAGCAGAGGAGGTAATTCACTGCCTGCCTGTAATATTAGCTTACTATTTTGTTGATGTATTAACTAGTAGTTCTGTGAGGTATATCACATGCAGATCTACCATCCCAAAATCGAACACACAAGCCTGAGATCCCAGATCTCGTGCATGTCAGAAAAACAAAAACAATGAATGTGTGTGAATAGGAGAGTGCACAATGATACATCAAATGTGACTGATGTTCCACACATACAGTGAACAGTACAAAAACCCATTACAAAACTTAAATTGTCACATATGACAGGCATGGCTCAAAAATAAAAAGCAGCAGAACTGACGACTTTCTTCAGAAAGCAACTGCTTGGCATAAATATCCTACATCTCTGAACACTGATCCTGGAGGACTGAAGCACTGAGTTAGTCATGACAGTGACTTGGACACAATCCCTTCTGGTCACATCCCTTCTGGAAGTTGTCGGGTTTTATTTTTTATTTGGCTCTTTTTCAATTTTTTTTTTTTTAAGCTGCACTTTCTACTCTCCTAAAAAATGAAGTAAAACCCCCAAAGAAGTAAAAATAAATGTTCAATAAAATGATGGTAAGCAAATACAGTTTAAACTGTAGGATTCCTAAGATATTTTTCAGGAAAAAAAAACTTCTCCAAAGAGGCTCATCAGGAAGCTAGAAGGCACTAGTACAAAAAATCTGATCCCCTCTGAAGCTTACAATTGTTACCAAAGCATTTAGAGGCTATGAAAGAGCACCATGCTTTGAAAGAGTATTTGGTTCAAAGACATTTTTAAAGATGCTTCACTGGTTTAACGTGGCACTTGGGCTCACAAAGCAAGTCTGTACCCTAACTGCCCTTGTCATTTATTCCTACTGCTCCATGAACCTAGGGGTGGACGATCACAACATTAGCACAGCACCTCTCCCTATGCATCTGAATTCACTGCTGAAGATCTGAGATAGGCATTTGAAAGGCAGCACTGAATAGGCTCAAAGGAAACCACAGAGGTGAAGCAGCTGAACTTTCAAGTGCTGGAATGACAACTGCTTACTGGCTCATCAGTATTAAGCAACAATGATGCTACAGATACTGCAGAAGCCTGTATTTCTCCCACATCTGCCCCACTCTTCTGTTACTGAAACCATTGCTGTGAACGGGCCTGCATCCTGAAAGTCAGAACACCAGGTATATAGTCAATAATTATATATTAAAAAAAAAAAAAAAAAAAAAAAAAAAAAAAAAAAAAAAAAAAAGAGGGATGAATAATTAGGTAAGAGAGAGTTTATAACATCAACAATGAGGCAGAACATGCACTTGTGGAGCTTTTCCTTATCTAATCACTAAGAAATGAAGCAATTTAAAATGTTGTTGTCTTTACTGAATAGGAAGAGCAGCACACTGGGAAACCTGAGTATGGGATGCTTATGTGTAAGTGATTCACCATGTGAACAATGAGAATGGTCCTAAACAGCTTCCTGTGAGCTCTAGGTGTTCTCTGCAGCTGCCCTGGTTTCCAGTCTCCAAATTAAAATTTGCTAGTACTCTCAAACTGCAGTTTGATTTTGTTTCTTGCAATACACAGCCATATGAAAAGCACAGTTATTCTTCATGGTCAGCTGTTCTGCTACAGAGGTTTTTTTCTTTCATCTGGATCACCATACAATACTGACTGCTCCTCCACACTGGGAAACTACTCTATTAAAAAAAGCAACCCAAACCACTACCTATACACATTGTCCATGACATCATCTGCTTTTGATTAAAAGCATATAGCAGCAAGCTAAAATTCATCTCAGGAGTTGGAGACATTAAGCCAAATCTACACAAGTGAAAAGAAATACTCTAAAAAAGAACTATTATGAAAAACAGTTGTTACTATTAGGATTTAGCCCCTTCCCGGCTAGCAGTCACAAAGGGCTTAACTGCTTCCTTTCATATGTCAGTTTAATGTTCTAGGCAATAGGCTATGACACTTCCCTTGTGCTGATGCCTGGTCACAAACGGACCGCAGCTCTTTGCATTGCCTGTCTTTGCACACGCAGCCCTGCTAATTCAAAGATTCAACAGATGAATCCTATGTGCACTTTCTGTTCTTTTTCAGAGATATCTTGCACTCTGCCAGGCCTGCAGACTAAACTGTTTTTCACTTCTTCACTGTTCACTCTTCCAGGAGGCACACACAGCTTCCTAGCTGTTACCTATTATGGTAAGTATTTAGTGCTTTGCATTTTTGTCAGTTTTGAAACACCTCTATACTTTTGTTCCACGGAGATGGCAGAGACATACCAGCCTCTGAAACGGAACCATCCATTGCTGTGATTAGGTTTAACTTTATGCTTGGTTTTATTTTGATGGCCAGATCATGTGGTTTGCAGACCAAATGTCGGTCAAGTCAAATGTCTGTCCCAGTCTACCCTCATACCTTTACAACCAGCAGCCTAGCCAATTCAGACTCCTTATCTGTTTTGTTTCAAAAACTATTCCCATATCTTATTTATTAAAAATAAACAAACAAACACCCCCAAACAAACAATCCAGCATCCCCCCCCCCAAAAAAAAAAACAAAACAAACCACCACCAAAAAAAATCCAACAACTAAAAACAATCCAAAAACCAAACCCAAACCCTAAAAACCCTACAAAGTAGCTAAGGAAATGGAGATTAAAAAAAAAAAGAAAAATTGGTTAGGACTTTACGGAAACCTTTTTGATCAAGCTCTTTTAACATTTGACACCCCACTGTTTTAACATCCCCACTGTTTTACAGCAAGAAACAGGTAAGTTTCTTGAAAGTTTCTCCTGTGAGCTAGTGAAATCCATGTATGCCACAGCCTGAAATTTACACAGTGAAACAGTTACAGATGTCTAGAGATGCACATGTGAAAACAAGCATTTTAAAAGATGATTGTTCTAAACACTCCTTTAAGCACACAAATGTACACCGTTTAAGCTTTCTTTGCATCACATATCTGGTAAAGGAGAGGTAGAATTAGCGGCACTAAAACCTCCCTGGCTTTCTCCCTGCCACTAGAGAAATCCTTCCTTGTACTCCCAGGTAGGATTTGTACAGAAGGTCCTGTTGGACAGACACCTAAAATAAGCCAGGCAGAAGGTAATACAAAGCTAATACAATAAACATCATCCAAAGAGCAATTTCTTCTCAAGGAGCTAGTCCTACTACCTCTAATTTCATGTGCCAAACTGCTTCAGCAGCTAAGGCGAGTAGACAGAGATTTCCCCATGGCTTACATTACTGCATAGTGCAAAGACTGCTGAACACTGAGGGTGAATGGACTACTGTACCACTTCAAAGCAGATCTGGAGCAGAAGCTATGAAGTACAAAATGTATTAGTGCAATACATTAGGAAAGATTAACTTTTTAACCAAAAGATAGAAAAAATATAGAGCATTCTAAGTGTTTTTTTTCTTTTTTTTTTTAAATGAACTTTTAAACTTTATGCAGTTCTTGTTGAGGTTTCAATCAGTGTTACACTTCTTTTCCCCAAGTTTGTACCCCTGAGTCAAACATTTAATCAACATTGTACAGTAGGTACAGAAATTAGTGTCTAGTTAAAAAGCAACAGATTTGAATGGCCATTGCTTTGTAAGTGTTAAACAGTGATAATAACCTTCCATACAGGAGAAGAAAAAAAACAGCACTCTCATTTGTTCTTCGTTTATAACTAGGTAAAAGTTCTCAACGGTTTCCCACCACATTGTTTCTGTGTCTTAGGCTGAGATTTGCTATAAATTAAACCTTCATTAAGGGAAACCGTTGGCGCTGCATCATTTGAGTCTGCATGACTGAGAAGAACTACAACAAAGCAAAGCAACTTTTCCAAGTTATAAATTGCAGGAGACCACATTAATCTTGGAGTACTACGTGAAGGTAGGCAGAGTTCTTTGACTATAATTATCAGGGGCTGTAAATTCAAAACCCCTTACATCTAATATACTTTACCAGAGTAATAACTAAATTGCTATAATTTTGGCCTCTCAGCCTCTATTACAATGGAATATTAACACTTTGACTAACTTAAACATGGTAACATTCAGCTCACTTGAACAGCTGACTGTCTCCAAGAATAATTCATGCCTTTTGCACTTTTCTTCTTCCTTTCTTTACAATATCAGGAATAAAAGCTTATTCAGAAGGCAGGTTCATGTGCAATGAGGACCCACTGTTAATCATTTGTTTTGTTCTGAAAAAAGTGTGTGAAGGACCACCCTGTATTAATAGGTTTAGGAGAGTCTTCATCATCTTTTGGGGGAAGTAAAAACTGTCGTGAATTAATTGAACATGGACTCCCAAAAGATGCATTTTCATTGTTGCTTTCAACTGATCCAGGAGAGTCTGGAGTGCCCATGTTCCAGGCATTTGTGTTTGTTTGAGGTCTGTAACCTGCAGTTTTATCCAATTCTTCTTCCACAGGTGAATGACCCTCTATTTTCAGGGCACTGATAGACAGCTGCATTTGGGGCTTATAGCCTGCTGTAGTTGCTAAGTCTATTGCGGGCTCCTCCTCTGGTTTAATTTGAGGCTGATACATTGACTGGATGTCAATGTAAACCACCTGAGATGACCCCCCAGGTTCATCCATAGGGGGATTTGAGATCTCCTCTTCAATGATAGGAGGGCAGTAGGACACAACAACGTGGTTCTCCATTTCTGAGTCACAGCCATCTTCAGGCACAGTGGTCTCTGCTGCTGGGGACATCATCTCTGTGTCTTCCATCTTTGGAGCTGTAGACTGTGTTTCCACCACTTCAACACTGTTGGGAGTGCAAGGGTTCATTTCCAGTGTTTTAAGTGTCTTATTCCCCTGAAAGGAGAAAAAGGAGAAGGGGGAGACACTAAGCTAAAAGATCTGAAAAACCTGAAAGCAACAACTTGTCTGAATTACAGCAGTTTGGTGGCTTGTGGACTGTACTCATGCCATGCCCACTAGTACAATACAATAAAAAAGAAAAAACCAAGTGTTTATTATTTGCTGGCTCACATTCCCATTAATGTTAGAAGTACTTTATGCTAATTAAAGAGACTTGAGATCTTACTGTAAGTGTTGAGAAATTCTCCCCAAATCTTATCTTTGTATAACCCATTCCTGAAGGCTGTTTAAATATGTCCATCTCCATCTAATGTATTTACGGAGGAAGGGATATGGCAGATCTCCATACTTTCTGCTTTTTCTAACAAAGTAGATGTTTTCACCGTCTTTTGACAAAGATGTGTGTATTGCTCCTGTATTGTTACCAGGCACTGACACTTCTCATTAGCTGGAAGAAGAGAAATGCAGCTGTCCTTTCCTAGTTCAAACATTGCAAGTAAGTACGTTAACAAAAAACAAGGCTCCAGATAGCACCTGACAGAAGCTACTCAGTAAACTGGCTTGTTTCCCTCTGTCACAGAGTTTTTTCTACAATTGCAACAGATGAGTCCAAGTTTGCAAAAGAATTCTTTAACTTGGTTTATCTTTCAGAAGCTTAAAATACTAGATTTAAAATAAGGGTTACCTCACAGATGTTCCTCTGAAACTGCAGTGCCTTACTGTTCTCAGGATTCGGGATTTCTGGATAAAATGTTTCTTTAATCCTTTAAAGAGAAAAGAATAAACTGTTAAAAGATAGCAGAGCCTGAAACAAAATGTGAATACACAAAATAGAGTCAGGACATTTCTAATTCAGAATACTGAAGACATCTGGCATAAAGATTTAGTGTGTTGAAATTTCACTGAGTATAATGGAAAAAAACAGCAACCTTTTTTTTTTTTTAAGTAAGTTGGGAATTCAATATGCCACATTTACTAAAAGTTGAAGGTGTTATGTCTACCTTTGTTTGTAGAGAGTGCACAAATTACAGTATGTCGCCAGCTTATTTCCATTTGGGAGCTATTCATAAATGGTTCTCAGTGGAAGACAGGCTCCTGGAAAAACTTTTTGCATTCTGCCCTCTGACCTCTCTCCAACTCAGTTTCTCCCTCACCTTCCACAATATGTTTTTGCCACCCACCTTTAAATAAAGCCCACTAACATCTTTGGGTATTTAGAGAAAACAAAGAGTAACTAAAATCATGGAAAACCCTAGCACTGAAGCAAACACTTCCAGGAGAAGAAGAGAACCCATGGCAGGCATTTACCATTCCCTCTTTCGGTAGCAGAAGATGCTGGCCAACACTCCAAGCAGCACCACCACTGCCACGGGGATGAGAATTGCAATGATTAATCCTACAGCTGGGGGATAAGAAAAAGAAAAGACAGCAAATACATATCCAATGTTACCAGTAAGTTTTATGCCTTTTCTAACATTCCTCCCAATTAAAGACCATTCCATTAAACTCAGCTAAGGAAGTTGTCTGCAAAAAGTGACCTACACCATCACCCTTCTGTTTTGCTGGAAGGGCAAAGGTTCATCCATAAACAGATTCAGTGATAACTACAGGAATCAGCAGATATTTCTCTCTGATTGTTCAATTGCAGAAGGCTTCATGTGTAGCACAAGGCTCTACTGTGATTCTGTTTGCACAAAGCACTGGCATTACACTTCCATGCTACCTGAGCTGGCCAAGTTTCTGGTAATGGCTCTTCTAGGCCAACAACTAATTGCATAAACACCATTGTCTTTTATATGTTTTACAATGCTTCCAGTCCCTGAGCTTCATCTCCAATACATCCCCACTGCCTTCCTCTACTGATATTAAATGCCTCAAGATTGACTTTTCATGCATTTTAGCTGCACCACAGCATTTAGTCCTTCATAGGAAATACTCTTTTTCTCTTATTTTCCAAAGTGTGGGTGGTTTGTTTTTTGTTTGTTTGTTTGTTTGTTTGTTTGTTTTTTGCTAACTGTCTTTCTGTGTTTGCTTCTGTCAAGGGATCAATAAAACTGAATTAAAAGCAGAGAAGCATCTGTTTAAACTCTGAAACTGATAAATATTTCCACAATGTCTTTCTTCTCACCATGTATTAGCAGATATTCATCATGGGAAACCTGACAAAAACAACTGGCTGTTTGAGAAAACAAAGCTCAGACTCTACTATATTTAGTAGTAGGTTAGAAGCTATTTTTTATGCATACATTATCATGAACTACAAAGTAGCTGTAATAGGAAAGGATCTCTCTCATTCTGAGTTGTACTGAGTTTTGTGTTTATAAATACCCAGCTAAATAAAGGGAAAAATTAGACTGTAGGCCCAAACCACCTACAAGACCAGAAAAAAACCCATAAACCAACAAAATAAGCTCAGTTTTATTTACATCATACAGCCCCTGTGCTAAAGATAGGGGTATGTCTGAACAGGGATGATCAACTTACAGTCCTCCTTTGTCACCACATAGAGGCTGTTTGGAGGGCTTAAACCACCAGCAGTGTAGGCTTGCAGTTCCAGCTGGTAACTAGTTTTGCCTTGAAGATCAAGTATTTTCATAGACTTCTTTGTTAAGTCAGTGATATTATTAACTTTAAGTTCTGGATTCCCTGTTTGGAAACAGTAAGAAAAGCTTTGTAAGAAAGGATTCAAAAAGACAACCTCAGCCTTAGCATAACTTTTCTGAAGTAAGCAGATGAAACCTGAACAGTCCATGTACAGGAAAACTGAAATAAAGAACCTTAGCAATGCTGCCTAAGGCTTACATGGCACCAAACAGCACAGGAGTGTGGTGCTGCTGCTGCAGATTGACTTCATTTCCTTACCCCCCCTGTTTGTCTTATGAATGTGAGTCAGGCTTCAGTCCTGACAGAATTGACACTGCAAGAACATATCCTGTTAAATATAACCATGTAACCTCCCCACCTCATCTATCCAGGGTATCTGAGCACAGGGCAGCATGACACACTGCTACTTAGTCACTGCATTACTTTATGGCCCCAGTGAGACAGGGTTTTCTCCAACTTTTGCTTTATATTAAAAAATAACTGTGCTAATCACACAGGGAGCTGATTATTTTAAATGCCTTTGTCACAAATCCGGGGCCAATTATAACAATGCAGTATATGCAACTGAATTATTATTAAAGCATTTTTTCCTAGAAGTGAAATTAAATTATTAAAAAATAGAAAAGAAAGATGTAAGCAAGGAAGTTGCAGTCTACGCAATTAACTTACCTGATTCTGAAAGTCTAGGCTTTAAAGCATCTTTTTCACCTTTTGCAAAGGAAAGAAGATATCCTTTTAAAAACCCTCGGCATTCATCAACAGGAATGTCTTCCCATTTTACCAATATAGAATCTGAAGAAGTTTCTTCAACAATAAAATTTGGTGCAGTTTTTGGAGCTGTAAGGAGAATTAGGAAGGCAGAAACCAGTAAGAAATTACCTTATCATAAAATGCTGAAACCATGTAAGTATTTCATCAGTTTTATTTTGGAGCTAGCCTATCCCTCAAGATAATACTTTCACTGTAAAGTACAAGTGAAAGACTTAGCAGGAGGTGCTACAAAAATACAGTTATGCTGGACTAATTGTTAATAATTACTGCAGTATTAGCTATGAAGAGGTGCTAAAAGAAAAAATTCTCTTTGGTCATCCTTCTTACAAACCCATACATGTAAATATCCTTCTTCCTGTAACAAACCCCAAAAGATTGTATAAACATTCAGAGGATACATATTAGCTTTTACAGGCTTTAACTCTGTGACTTCACAGCTTGTCTTAAAACTACAGACTCCACATTGCTACCATCTCGGGTTAAAAAAACTACTCTTAGCAGTTTACACAAGTCCTTATTCCAATACCTGAAGCCTGCTGAAAGTGTTACAGCATAAAACACATACGGTCATGTATAATGATAGGACTTAGTCTGACATTTGGCTTTTATCCTGCAGGGCTGAACTTATGTTTAAGAATGCATCCATTTTTCTCTTGATGGTTATCTGTACAAAGGCAAATCTGAAGTTTTAGAACGAACCTATGCTCTTCTGCATTTCTCAGTTCCTAGTAAGTTTCTTCTGCACATTCAATACATTTTTAGTCCCTCAAAGTCTATACCTTGAAAGCTTCTGTCTGATCTGTTCATAATACACATGGAAAACTCTTCTGGAAAACCTTTCAGAATTTTTGCAGAGATACAAATGCCTGAAAATTGAATTTCTGGTAAAATTGCCTTAATCTCACCTTCAACCTTAGCAATGAAATGACACCATTTCCAAGGACTCAGATTGTGTCAGTAGCTCAGTTTTCTATGCAAACTATTTTAGCAGAAAACACATTAAACTTCAAAGTGAAATGAGTGCTGTAGGTACAAAACAATACAGCTGTGATGTTAAAGGGTAAGGTCAAGTCCAGACACCTGGGAACAGAAAGCATTCAGACACTAATGCATCTTCAGGCCAGCAATGCTCAGCACTGGGTCAAACTCCACTTACCCAGACAAGGTTGGTGTGGGTTAGAATACAAATGCGATTGTCAAAGTGGTTTGTGCTCTAGGATCTAATTTGATCTAAGAAATGCTTTCAAACAGAAATTGTTACGGATACTTTTCACATTTGCTGAGCTGTACCAAGTGTGCTTAGAAGTCTACTTGGACTTGAATCAAAAAAGTTGCCTCCTCTTGTGTAAAAGGGACCATGGCCATGCGGTTAAAATTACGACTGTGACTTGTTGTGACACTCTGTGCCACCACACAAGCTGGAGAACACAGGGTTACTGCATATGCTTGGAACTGGAAGTGGCTGGAGACGTGTTACAACTATACACAGAGAACCAACAGAAGTCAATAGTACTGCATGGGGATTCTGGTCTCAGTTTTCTTCTGCCAACATCGAGTTAAAAATAGACATAGACTAAGTTCACTTTGAGATCCTGACTGATTAAAGTGCACTTACGCAGCTCTTTCATATACCCAGTTACATTTTTCAACAACTGATATCCCATGGATTTGCAGCCGTATAGAGAAAAGTTGTATCTCACGCCAGGTTTGAACAGAGCTGCAAGAGAAAATTGCTGTAAGAATAATTCACTTTAGAAGAATGACGCTTTTAGATTATAGACAGACATATAAATATGTATTAAAAAATTACAAAGTATAAATGGTATAAATACTTGTAATTTCTACAAAAACGATGCCATCAGATGTGGTTTAGAAGCAGTAACCAAATCTAGATCCCAGAGAAAGTTTAGTACTAAACAAAGAGGATTCAAAACAAGCTACTCAAATTGCATAAATTGCTCTTTCCATGGGGAAACACGAATTGAAGTTACCAGAAATAATCCCCTTCCTTTCCTCCCACAGCAGCCATGTAGATCCTGCCTCCTCAGAAATACAAATGTATTTTGAAATAACCAGGCTTAATGGAGCAACAGTACAAAAGATATACAGAAAGCTCTCAAAAGTTACAGTGAAGCAACTTTTAACAATGACCTTCAGTACTGAACTGACTAAAAAACACAGATAGTCATTGAATTTATGCTTTTCATGTCTTTGGTGGAAGCACAGATATTTGATATTATAATGTGTAAATAATTTAACACTTTCTGGGATTTTCTCAAGTCAGGGCTGTATACTACTTTCAAGATTTTTTCTAAACAAGATACCACTGTGAAACTACACAGAAGTCAGCTGGGTTTTGCAAGAGTTTAGGTGCAGCTATGAGATTCTCATAGCAGAATTCAGAGGAGAGGTGGATTTGCCAGCTTGAGGCCAGCCCTAGCAGCTGGATAACTCACACAAGAGTCACAGGCTGCAAGAACCATCTCAGTGAAGAACTCAGGAGTGAAGCAGTGCATCATTGGACAGACACAGTATTGTCTGCTTAAAAAAAAAGTGATCTCTAGCTAGTACAAATGGAAACAACATGGACACAGTGTTGTAATTACAGACAGAAAAACATACATCCTCCACCCTCCCAGGTCTCACTCCCCCTCAACTTTCCTATGTACACAGCTCCAAGTTGTTTTCTTCAATGGAGACTTTAATACTGAATTCTTCTAAAAGGCAAATATATATCCTTATAGACAACAGAGGAAAAAATCCCACATCTTTAATGGGTTCTCTCTTTCCACTTCTGCTGCTACTAGTCCCACCACAGCTGAATTTCATTTCTCTGATCTACCCACCAGCATCTAGAGACCTGGAATGTGCCCTGTTCCAGGAAATTTCAATAGTTGACAGCAAGCCAACACATGGAGGTCACACTTAAAAAAATCTGCCTTATGTAAAAACAACGGATTAGTCTTCTCCCATCCTGAACAGCACTGTTTATGCTTAGATTCCAAATAAACCCCTGAACTCTAAATTAACCATTATGCATTAGGCTGAGTTAGGAAATTGTGGGGTACAGCTAGAAGAGGTAATTTCAAAACAGTTAATAAACACAGCATGATAAAAGTTAAGTGAAGACTGATATTTGGACTTGGTAAGACTGTGTAAGAAATTAAAATAAACACAGTACCAAGAAGAATTTCATTTATTTACACAAGTACACAGCAATCAAATAATCTGCAACCTATAGCTTCATGCTGTTCTTATTCCACTTGCTCCTCAGGATCTCAACAGAAAGACAAGAAATTATTTCTGACTTACCAGATTTTATAACTGCATTTGTTGTATTTGAAGGAAATTTCTGCCAGTCCACAATACAGGGTTCAGACCCAGATGAATGACACCATTTTACTACGTAGCCACATGTCATGTTGGGGTAAGAGTCCCAAGAAATATTAATTCCATTCCCCATTGCCACGGCCTGATCTGTTGTGACATTGTCTGCAACAAAGATGACAGAAAAATCCATCAAAGAGCAGACATTTACCTTTAGTCCAAGATGAAAGAAAGCCTTCCAAACACAGAACAATGGCTTTATAAATGACTGCCATTTCTATGAGGCATGAGTGAACTGTGAAATTCAAAGCGGTGCACTCAACTGAGCTTTCTCGAGTGCTCAGAATCAGACATAGCCTGCAGCAAATCCCTCAGCCAGCCTTAAATATGATGACGAGAAATGCAGCAGCTCAGGACTGGCTTGAAAAGCACTTTTTTCAAGGTAAGGATTTACAGCAGATGTCAGGTTCAAATATGAATTGACACCAATCTGGCAGAAGCCTCCAGCTATAAATTCCTGCTGTCATTTCATCAAATGGTTTGCTTTGTGTTTCTTTCAAAGTGTCTTGCTGTCACTCGCCCAGCCACAGACAACCATTTTTCATGAAGAATCAACAGCAATAATCACGTCCCTGGTGAACTTTATGGAGGCTTCAGTCTACCAAGGGTAAATTGTACAAGAAAGAAAAAAAACAAAACAAAAAACTTTGCCTTTAGTCTATTTTTCTTGTTTCTCTATCAAAGGTGTATCTGCCCTTGAAGCGATAAGATCTGGGAAAAGCTTCCGATTCCTGCAGCTGCCCTCCACATCTGTCCATCAGATGGGACCCCACAGAGCTAAGGGATGGTTTCCAAAGGCCACCACAAAAGCAGTGGCCCCATGACAGATCTGCAAAAACAATCTCAGGGTTTCAGTTTTCCTTTTTCAGTGTTCTCATTTATGCTCCCCGTTGAGACTATTATTTCATTTTATTAAAGCCATAAACTATGGAAGGCTGAAGGGCAAGGAACAGTTTTTAAGAATTAGTGCTATGAAAACTTTACTGTCACAGATGTGCTATGAATGACAAACGACTGTCTATTTCTAAATAATCTTAACATACAGTTAATACATACAGCTACAATTCTTTTGTAGCTTGCTCATGGCAAGAAAAAAACCCATACAAAAAAAGGGCAAATCTACTTCACAAGGGCTTTGATATTGTCCCCAGAAAAACTAATATGCACCGAGCATTTGTAAGATGCTGGAAAAGATCACATTTCTAATTATCAGACTAGTTTTTTCTATTTACAGAAGATTTTTTTACTGATAGTAATCACATACTCTCTAAAAAATACTTAAAAATACCACACCTCACCTTATTTTCTGAGCTAAATGACCAGAAATTCACCATGGGCAGTACTGCTCATTTTGATGTATTTATATGTCTGCATATACTACATTTCTACATGCATACGTTATCTAAATCTACAGCTTAGACTAGAAGAACAAATAACTACCAGCACTATAGCACTACTATGGTAGGGGAGTCTGGAACAGCCAGATTACATGCTTCAACTCTATACAGAGCACTTTTCAGAGACAGTGACAAACTAATTATGGCAGTGTATCCTTTGCTTGTGTTTTCAGTTTTCAGGAAACCTCAGCAGATCTCCAGCTTCAGACCCTCTGCTCTCTTATGGATATTAAGAGCACTTACAGACTGCACATAGGATGCAGCCAGAAAAGATGTCTGGGCAAAAAAGTCATCCAGTTTTCTGAATGAGTCATCTTTTATGACTCCAGTCAGTGACTTAATTCCTATACCAACTTGGGAACGAATCTTTAATGAGTACCAGTTGGGTAATACCAAACAGAACCTCAGACATCTAAGAGAGAGCTATAAATGAATGCAAAGCTCTAGCTGCCATCAGCTACCCCACACCACAAATCCATTACAGAGACCTCTCTGACTCCCAGAGTCTCACTCTTTCTCTGCTGAAGGAGAGCTAAAAAGCATTTCAAACCAACTGTCCCATACAATTACTTTTCCCTCCAACAGGCAGACTAAGAATATACTACCAGCTGTTAGCATTAGCATAACTGTGCTCAGTTATGGGCTCCTCAGGACAAGAGAGACGTGGAGCTCCTGATATGGGTCCAGTGGAGGGCAACAAAGATGCTTAAGGGACTGGAGCATCTCTCTTATGAGGAAAGGCTAAGGGAGTGGACCTGTTAAGCCTTGAGCAGAGGTGACTGAGAGGGGACCTTTTCAATGTCTGTCAGTATCTGCAGGGAGGAGTCAGAGCATGGACCAGGCTTTTCTCAGTAATGCTGAGCAATAGGACAGAAACTGATGCTCGGGAAGTTTCACCTGAACATGAGAAAGAACTTTCCTGTGCAGTGACCAAGCACTTGGACAGGTTGCCCAGAGAAGTCATGGGGTCTCCCTCACTGAAGATACCCAAGTGCCATCTGGACACAATCCTGTGCCTTGTGCTCTGGGATGGCCCTGTCTGGGTGAGGAGGCAGGACTGTGGGCCCTTCCAACCTGACCTATTCTGCGATTCTTTGTTTTGGAGAAGCACAAGAAACAGTGTATTTCACATGGTTTTCCTTCACACAGAAACAAACTTTTTTTTTCATCTCACTGTGAATCTCAGCCAGAACACATTTCTTCCTTCCATGTCTTCTCAGAACCTGAGATGCCAGACAACCAACAATGACACCTGCTCTCCAGGTGGGCAAGGAGAAGCAGACCCATGAATGTTCCTGGCAAACAAGTGGAGACAGCCTTGCTGTGTAAATCTGTCCTCCCTGCAGAGCATCAGCCAGATCTGGAGAAAAAGGTTTGGGCTTTGGGAAATTACACTCTCTGGCATGCAGAGAAGTGTAGACTCTCAATAACTGCTTTGCAATATTATCTACTCTCCAAGCTCTGTGTTAGGAGCAAAAAATCATTATCTGGCTCAGCTATTTCCTTTTACAAAGCCCTCAACAAGAGTAGCAGTGTTTTAATTGGGAAGCTAAAGCCCTACCTCCTTTTCAAACACTAGCTCCCCAGCACAAGGATGCCAACACTTCACCAACCAGTCCAATTATTCTCCTGCAGAGCTCACAGCCGTTGAACTGACAACTCTTGCCTTAAAAAAGCCACACAACACCGCCAAAACTTCTGAATCTCTTTAGCATGTAACACTTCTCAGTTTCTCAACAAGAACACACAGAAATATACTGAGCTCCCTAAATATCAGAGATCTACACCAATGGTTTTGATGCCTCATTCTTGTTCCTGAAAAGTGCAAATAGCAGTAAAGACTGCACATTATCATCTTTATTTTATGTAAAGAGCACAATTAATTGGTGAGACACTACCCTAAAAGCAAATCAGCACTTTTTTTCCTTACCAAGCAGATTTGTGTGGGGAAATTAACACAAACAAAGCATTATTTTTCAATAAACAAACTTTCCCAGGTATTGCCCAAGCTTTGAAGGTATTTAATTCTCAGCTGGGAGCACTCACCACTTGGAAGTTCCACGCTTGTTATCCTTGAAGGGGGAGATGAGCCCGCTTGGTTTCTGGCTACAACGCTAATTACACAATCACTTTTTCCAAGTTTTATCTCAGTTCTGTTTGAGGGTTCAAAGACTACTTTATGCTCCAGTAGTGTCTCTAGCAGGTGGCAGGACACTTCATGAGAAACTATTTTTCCATTGGTTTCAGAGAGGGATAAGGGCTATGAACAGACAAGGTGCACATTAAAACCAAAATGCAATATACAGAAGATGACATGAATTTACTGTTCCTGGCCTAGTCTCATGACTGTGTAAGACTGTAAGGCAAAAAAAGTAAGTCAAGTGTGACTTTGAGAATCAACATGAAAGTTCCTAAGTTTTTAATTTTCAACTGAGATGTATAAAACATTGAATTCTTCACATTAAATGCTTCTCAAAGCTATGTTTAAGTTACAAAACTTTAATAACATCCTTATTTGGAGACAAATATTTCTCTCACTGTATGGTTCTATAAAAAGTTAAGAAAAGCAGTCTGGTTTATTGACTATAAACTTCACTAATTTATAAATGTGTAAGGAAATAGGTTTTCTGTACAGTTCCATTACATATTATTTTAAGTGTCCTATCTACCTTCCAGAAGACTATTAGGCTTTCACCAGAAGGACTCCTCTCTCTCCAGATATCTGGTCCTCTTGCAGGAGCTAAATAAAAAAAAAAAAAAGGGTGGTAGTTTTCTCCCCAGTTGCACAGTAGACATTTTACCATCTATTGAAAAGTTAGGCTTTTTATAGATTATTAATTTCAAAATATGTATCTTCACAATTTCAACACTTTATCAAGAGTTAGATGAACTTACGGGCCTCTGATGTTGTCTGCTCCACTCCCCTGCTCCAGTCGCTCCACCTCCAGAAGTGGTCAGCAGCTGAGCAGCGCACCCTGAACTGGTATTTGGTGTCAGGGTGCAATGCATTCAGCTGAGCTGTGTAAGTTGAGGATTTTCGACCAGGTGTGGAGACATTGTGCTGTTAAAAATTTACAGAACTTGATATGATACATGTATTTTTTTTTCTTCTAAATTACACTGCTAGTCAACACCTAAAACGGTGGGGGGTTTTATCCCCCCAAAATACTGACAATGTCAAAGCTGCAGTCAAGCCCTATGAAGAAAATAGTGGGGAAAAAGTGTCCTATGCAGTCACCCTAAACAATGAAAAACAATTCAGAGATCCAGCAAAATAATGTTCTATACAGACAGAAATTGAAGCCTACAGTAGGCAGCACCTTTGAGATGTAAAGTGTGAAAAGCAGAGGCAACACAAATGATTCTTCAACAGGGAGAGTTCTGCACACAGTAGCAGGCAGTTGTTTCCCATCTATCCCATTCTGTTCCCCTCTCCCCCACACACAGAAAAACTGCACACATGAGGCAGGCCAGGATTTCACCTCCGGTGTTCAGAACCCACACTTCCACTGAGCACATGCTCATGAGACTGTGGGGACAAGGGCCTTTTTCCTATGAGACATGCACAGAAGTACACTAAAGACAGCCTATTTCAGCAGGATGCTTATCATGCAGTCTGCTGCCTTCATTTTTCCTTTAAAAGATAGTATCCAGGTCTTACCCAGATGATCTCAGTTCACATCTTTTATGACAGGACTAGTCTCTCCTATTATTCTTAAAGTGGTGTGAGTCTAGGGAGCGTTTCACAATTTCTTAAAGAAACGCTAAGACTGGGAATGTTTTTTAACTGAATCTAATTGTAACACATGTGCATCACAGCTGCCAAAAACTGGACTCCAAGTGACTTTAAGATGCAACTAATTGTGCATTTCTAAAGCCAAATGACAACTTGAAAAATACTAGAAAAGCCAACAATCTCTCATAAGGATGGAAATGCTTCTGAAAACATCCTCAAAATGCCATGTAAAACCCCATAACAATTTCACAGCTACTTTTGTGACAGGGAACTCCTGGAGTCTTTTTATTAAGCAACCAGCAACCATATAACAAAGCTATAAAAGCTTCTACCAAGTTATTTGCTGCATCATACAAAATATCTGTGGGTGAGGGCTCTGACGCAGGTGAAGGAAATCAAACTGCAGTGGAAGTATGTTTCCTAACCCTTTCCTAATATCGCAGACGATTGATGCAGTAGCAAGGTTCACAAATGAGTGCATGTCCCAGGTTTTGCGCTGCATATTCCAAAAATGTCTGAGCTCCTTTTGCAGTACCTAATCTCTACTATTACTTAACACATGTTATTACAGAGAAAATATAAAAGCTTAAGGATTCCACACTCATTAAGTGCTTTGAAAGTATTTTAAAAATACTCTTACAGAGCATGCACCCTATTATTTTGGAGGCATGTACATAATGATTATCTTCAGTCTTAGCTGCATCCTTTCTGTGGCTTGATTTGTTTTTCAAGGCTGTGCTCAACAGTTGGCAACTAAGTGCAGAGGATAACAGAATACTGCTAAAAATCAAACAAGCATTGCAAAAAGAAGCCTCTGAGGTTAATGTGCTCAAATTAAAAATTCAGGCTCTGTGCACCAAGACCTACCTGAGAATTCATTATGCACCTACTTGAAATGGTGAGAGATCTGTATGCACAAAGAAACTGGGGTAAATACCAGGCCTGCTGAAAATTCACTTCTCATTAGGCTTCCCCAGTGAGATAGGTCACCTCATGGTAAGTCAGGCAATACAGAAGAGGATATATTCACATCACCTACGCTCAGTATCTGATGCTGGTGCCTAAATTAGCACTCCAAGCTCCTCTGACAGTCAGCAGAGTAAATGTGCAGCTCTGGTTCATGATGTGAAGCACAAGGCAGCAGCTGGAAGCATGACTGGCTGAAAATCTGAACCCCACCCAGAAATACCACCTTCTGTTATGCTGAAGAGGTCCTCACTGGAGTACAGCTACTGATATATCCCATGGGAGAATCCTTCCCTATCCTGGCTCTACCTCACTGACACATGAGTAGGTTTAGCAGCTGCCTATTATGGCCACATGCATGTCAACTGTTGACAGGGAATAAATGAACTGTTCTCTGAGGGGAAAAAATAAAGGGAGAAATTCAGCCGCAGACTTCAAGATCTGAAACAGCCAGTGCGGAAGTCTGCAGGGCAGCAATGCATACTGGAACAAGTGTGTGTTAATACAGCTTGCACCAGCAAGGACAAAGCACAAGGACTGTTACCCAAAAGATCAGCATAAAACACTTAAATAAAGCACCTCTTTCGAGCACCAAATAATATGGTGCATAATTTGACTTTTCTCTAGTGTTCAAAACAAAAAAAACCCAACCAACAAACCAATCAACCAACCAACCAAAACAGGCAATAACAGAGACGAGCAGGATTTTTTCTGATTTTAGTAAATGAACTTCTACTCATTACTACATTAATGATTTAATAAGATTATCAGAATGAAGCTCTTGATGAGAAAAGAATTTGAAATGTGATTAGTTCATTGCAAAAGATCAGCATTTGTTCCAAAAAAATTATCTTTTGAAAGCAACACTTACCAGTTTTCTCTCAGAGTGACTACTGTTAATTTCAATTTGACACAGAAGCCTGACCTCAGCAAAGCTGCCGTTTATAAACCAACGCAGTTGGATGCTTGTAGAGTTGTTCCCAGTAACAGTTAACTTTTCTGGGGTTTTTGGATGAACTTAAAAAGGAAAGAAAAAACCTTCAGTTAAAAGAAAAAAATCCACTTACTTTAGTGCAGAAAAATCTTATTTTAGAAATCAGAGAGAAACAGAACAATAAGTGTTTCAATCAGCAACTGGGAAAACTGGTGCCGGGAAAGCACCTGCAAAGAGTCTCATTCCCAACTCTCTTCTCAGCTATCAAACATGGAAACAGATTTACTTGAGACTGACTGTACTGCACACATGATAGAGAGCTGAGAGATAGAAAAATATTTTTCCTCTTACTGATTTTATCAAAAATGTGGAACAGCAGCTATTTCAAATGACCACAAGTGATGGATAAAATGTATTCAATGTTGCTCAACTTCTGTGAACTTTTTTAGATAGGACTTAAATTAGGCAGACCAGGACAAAGGATGATTCCTAAATGACCCCAGCCCAAAACTCATAGAATTTTTCAACAATATTCAGCACTAACATTCACAGCTATCAGAGAAAAAAATATCTCTGTCAGATTCTGTCCAGATGCCTTAAGAAAATATGTACTGTGCTTTGGAAATTAAGTGGAAAGTGCATGAAAGAAAAGGAAACAAATAGGAAAGAGCAGCAGTTTAAACAGCCCAGTTTATAATTAACAGAAACCGGTTATGCTTTTCTCATCTTTGTCAATTTAATCTGACAATTCTAATCTCAGGCTAGTTGAACTGGGACCTGGACAAAAAAAAAATACACTATCCTCATATTTAATTCAGTTTTTTGGAGAACAGAAAAATACTGTAACCAATAGGAATCCCTGAAACCTCAGCCATGATTGTGGAGGAGAATAGGGTGGAGAAGGCAGCGCTAGAGAGGTGGTCATCTTCCTTTCCCTTTTCAAACTGAAGGTCTAATGAGAGAAGTTACTTCTTCCTCCAAACCTGACAGCAGATGGCTACTACCAATAGCACACAATAGTCTTGAGATTACCTTTGGTCTTTTCATGGGGTTTTTTTAATGCTCCAAATCCTGCTGCTGCAAAACTGTGTAATATTTTGCCTTATAAGCACACACTGAAATACAGGTTCATAAAGTTACACCTAAATTTTTATTGTTGATGTGTAATAGAATATAAAGCAAAACATAAACTTGCCCAGAGAAGTTGTGGATGCCTCATCCCTGGAAGTGCGCAAGGCAAGGTTGGATAGGGCCCTGAGCAACCTAATCCAGTGCGTGGCACCCCTGCCCATGGCAGGCGGTGGGGCATGGGGAGTGTGTGTGCTGTCTTGGAACTAAATGACCCTTAAGGTCCCTTACAACACCAAGCACTCTGGGATTCCATGATAAACAGCAGCTGGCCAATTATTAGATCACATAATAGCCTTTATCACACAGCAGTCTGTCCAACACAGCAGTACTGCTGTTGAGAACTGGCATCTCCCTGTACAGTTCATCACTGCCTCATGACATGCCCTGAGTAATCTGCAAGCTCAAATTAATGAATATGGCAATAATCTGGTGACAATTAAGGAAAATAATGAAAAGTATACTGTGCCAGAGCTCTTCAAACCCCAAACTAACAAACAGCATGCAGGAAACATATTTTTCCCTTTGTAGTCGTAAGTCTTACCTCTTTGAGTTATGTCAACTAGAAGAGATGACTGTGCTTGCCCAATAGGATTGGAGACACCTAATACGAAATCATAGGTTTTTTGATCAGGCAGTACTGGAAAGCCACAGACATGGTCCTTGTTCACTTCACTGACTTCGCATGAAACATTTTTACCAGATGTTCTACAAAGTAAAGAGGAGAGGGAAAAGCTTAATTTTTGAGCAAGTTAATTCCTAGCAACAGTCAGAAGTCTAGACTGAAAACGTGGTACAGAACAACGGATTCAGTTCACATGGCTTACAGAATGATTTGATTGCAGAGGCATATCTAACACCACAACGCAGGTTAAAGCGGCATCAGTCATGACGTGCCCTGTTCTAACGTGAAACTCTCCTCTTCTACTAGCATAACATTTCCATTCTCTCACTTCTCAAAAGCCTGGAAAACAGGTAGGTCCTGTAAAACCACCTCACAAGTCACAGCTAAGATTTTGATTTAAAGTATCTTTGTTCAGATCAGCATACATTTGCATTTAAAGAATTTTCTCAATTGCTTTCTGAACTAGTGAGATGCTATACACATTGTCTTTCTATAAGCCCTGTCAAATATGAACTAAGGTTTGTTACCTGTAATACATCCACTAGTCCCAGCTGTCTTTTAATCAAAAGCAGGAGAGGCAGTCTGATAACAGACAAGAACAGTGGTAGAACTTTAGGGATAAAATCTAAATTGTGTATCTGTTTGTATGTATGTACATATATCTGCTTTAATTACAATTCATGTAAGCCTCATTCAGTAGCACAAGTTAACTAACTTCTTCTTTCAGGCATTTTTACTGTGTTCTAGCTGAGCTCTGAGCTCCCTCCACCCTGCACTCTATTTCAATAGTTCAATAGGCCAATAGGCTGACAATAAGGATGAGAATATTTATCCTGAAATGCATCATGTTAATCTCACAGATTTTAGCTGAGCAAAGCAAGACTGGACAACATTCTTACTTATAAGATGAATATGGACAGTCAGTGACTGAAGCTCCTGTCCTGTGAATACCTGCCCTCTTTTGTCCACCTCTTTGCACCCTACCCAGTGGCTTTTTCAGCACTGGCACTCTAGATGACATCTGTGACTGTAACTCAAACCTCATTGCCTCCAGCGTGCTTCCGAGCCACCATGAGACCCCATTTCTCATAATTTTGTGTGACTCAGGCCTCTCCTGGCTTCTTTCCCTGACTGCTCCTTTGGCATGACACAAAAGCCTCCCCTCATCATGGGAATTTTGTTAACTCCTCACTAACTTCTAATCACAATCTCCAAGTAAGTGGTTTGCCAAGTGCTATTCCAGCGTTTCTTCTTTTAAAAGCCTTTACATGGCCTGGCCTTAAAGGCAATGTAGTAGGGCACTAGTTGACTGTTTCCTGTGGGTGAAACCAGTGTTATTTGTCCTTTTCAATGTTTTATGGATAACATTTACTCTGCTTGCTCTAATTCTTAACAGCAGGAGAACAGATGGAGGCTAACTGCTATTTTCCCTAGTGGCATTTGGGAAATGCCCCACGACTTGTCATATAATTGTTTCTCAGTGAACTTCTGTCATCCTGCTTAGCAGAAAATCAGTAAATGTCTGAAATGATCTGACCCAGGTCTCATATTAAAAAAAAAAAAATAAAAAAATAGTGATTAGTGATTGACTCCCACTATCTCCCTGTATTTTCATACTGGCCTTCTCTACATGTTGGCAACAGCCTGATACATTAAGCCCTTTATCTAATTGTGGGTTCATAATGGTATAAACCTTTCGGAAAAGTCATTCTTAATTCCCATTGCAATTTTGGAGGACTAGACAAGGGTTTTCCAAATTTAGTTTAGGTATAGGTTACTGAAATTCTTGGAAAGTATTTCAGGCTCTAAGTTAACACATTTAAATAATTATGGTGCAGTAAGTCCAGGCAGCAATGTAGGTATTCCAGTTGTATCCTTTCACTCCTTGTAGTGCTGATGAATTTTACCTTTCAAATAAACTGTACTTTGTTCTTCTTTCTCCATATAGTCCACTGGGCCTGCCTGGTTTCCAAGTGCATTTTATTATCAGAAAGTTGGATGTTTCACAGCTGAGATTTTGGGGAATATCAGGAGCATCTGTAGCATGAAAGGAAACCAAAATAGTTAGCTGATGTTTTGCCATCCTAGTGTGGCATTAGGGTTAATGGCTTGCTGAAAGCATCATTCTTTTGTTTTGCTGTGTCTAGACTATGTGCTTCGAAAATACATGGCAATAGTTACACCCCAACCACAGAAGTAATATGCTTTAAAAAAATGACAGTAAAATAGATGGATAATTATCAGCCCCATCTGACTAACACTTGACTCTAGAATTCTAAGTGGGTGGGTAATCTGGAAAACCACATACAAACATGTTCACAAGCTCCAGGCTCTGACCTGGAAGTGTTTCACTGAAACTCAGCCACGAGTTTTCTGAAATCCTGGAGGATCAGCTCAGCCGCTGAGCAATGCAGGAATGCTGTCAGCTGTGTGTCACATTTTCTAAAACGCCAGCCCCACCACTGCTTTCAATTATCCAAACAAGTCATGTCAAGAAAATGGTCCCTTTAGCATGAATGCACACTGAATCTGAAAATTAAAGCAAGCCCTGAATGGCTCATTCTCTTCACCATGGCTTTGGAAGTGTCCATCTTTTCCTTTTAAGTCTTGTTATTTGTTCCCATACTATAGCAGCATTGAGTGCTGCGCCGGAAAAGATGGGCAGTGCTCCCCACAGAGAGGTACCCTCTGGTTACCCATGCCAACATTAGACTAGGCAGAGCACTTATTTCAGGTCTTGTACACTTGAGGTGTATGAAAGTGGAAAGGTGTATGCCAAAGGTAGAGCAACAATATCCACATAGAGATTTATCCCCTTTTCTCTGCCCTAGAGGAGGGGAACTATAACACAAGGCCACTGTGGCAAGGCTTACTTCAGATTATGAGCAGTGAGCCAGGAAAGAACACTTTTTGCTAGACCTAGGCTTAACCAAAGTGTAGGGTATACGTATTTACTTCCCCCACCTGTTCTTCCACTCACCAGCAAGAGGACCATAACAAGACCTCTCCCCACTAAGTAGGTTGTACAAGAAACATTGATAAGAAACAGACTTGGCATTACATCTGCTTAAAAAAAACCATGAAGGAAAAACCTTTGTGATTTTCACAGCTTTCATTCCTGAACCACCGACTTACTTACCCGGAAGATTTTCCCACAAAAGCAAATTCTGCAGAAATAACCTAAAAATGGTATATCACTAGGAAGTCATAAAAGGCTGATTTCTGTTTTGCACTTCCTAGTGCACACTTAACAGACCAAGTCAATGACAGGAATACAGGCTGGAGATTGGAACACGCTTTCAAAATTATTCCAGTTTCTCCTGTTCTTTTCCTCAAGCCCAAGGACCTCAAGTTCAAGTGCAGGCAATTGTAATGGGGAATGGGATTCTCATGAGCAGCTATTGGAAGATGATAACTATCAAATTCCCTGTGATGAAAAAACACACAAAGCTTTAAAGTGACCAATTACAGGGAAGAAGAATGAGGCATATCAATTCATTTGTTTTAATAGGTATCTGTTTCTGGAACATATGTCTGAGCCTTACATGGTTACACAGAAAAGATACACACTGAGTCAGTATGTTTAAAGAAAATACTAAAAGGATGTTTTACAAGAATGCCCAGGAAAGAGGAATTACCGCCTAGTTTCCTTTGCTGTAATTAGCTCCCAAGGAGCTTCTGCCCTGGACAAGAATCTGCTGTTGCTGCAAGTTTAACTGCTGACTGATTGGTAAATGAAAGCTTGCACTTACAGTTCTTGCTCTTACTCTCACCTAGTTATGGACTATACTAGAACAGATGTAAACCTAAACTGACAGACAGTCGCAGAGGCAGGGGTTGAATATTCATATGGCAATAAACTACTTGGCATTCCAGATCATGAAAAAGTACTTTGAACAAGAGACCAATGAGAGAAGCACTGGGCCAGGTTCTAAAGAGGGCATGGGTACCTTCTCACCCTTCTAGACTTGGTGTCTCCTCCATGTGCTGGCCTTTCCACAGTGAAATCAAACAAGTACAATCCCCAGTTCAACTTCCAAACCAAGGGCCAGGAGGGAAAAACCCACAATAGTATTTTTTTCCTAGCAGAGCCCTAAGAGTCTCAAAACAGTTTTGATTTTCCTAAGGTTAGTAAACATGATACATACATCCTACAAACACAACACTTCCTTCCAACCCATTTTCGAGTCTGCACACCACATTTGTCCCGCTGCTATTTGAAACACTGGCGTTTAGCACTCTGATGGCATGGCTTCGACTGCTCAGTTTCATCATTGTGTAGGATTTTGATCCATAAGTCATATTTGTTATGCGCTGATCTTCTTCATGGACACAACAAAACGTCAAATCTGAACCTACTGCCACCACAGGGTCCAGAGGAAACACTCCACTTCCACCAGGCTCGGTATCTTTTCCTAGCAGAGAAGGAAGAAAACAAACAAATGACAAAACAAATAAGAAACCTAACATGAACTATTTGCTATAAACACAGTGCTGATCAACTAAAATGTGACTGAGGAGCACTCCAATGCATACAAATAAATATTTGCTAGGTTTCATTAATGAGTGATTGCATTACTTCTCTAAACAAAATAGTCTCAAAGGCAGCAGTCCATCACTGCCTAATGCTCCTCTCGTATTCTTATAAAGAAATAAAAGTCCAAGTGGTTGCAAAGGAACAAACATACCAGGGATCACTTCCGCTGGGCTCCAGTCACTCCAATCCTTGGGGCCAACATACTGTGTTGCATTAATATAACAGCGAATCTTCACATAGTGTGATGTGCACTCCAAAGGCATATCTGATGTCCAGTTCCAAGAAAGAATGACGTCTTCATGAGTCAGTTTTGAGTAGTAAGTCACCTGCAAAGTTTTTGCACCAAGAAATCAACTAAGAGCTTATGAACGCCCGTTAGTAGTGACATATAATCTCCAGAGAGTCAACAGAATGGCAAATTAGGTGAAGCAAATAATAAAATCCTCATGGATTACTGGAGTGTTCTACCTGACTTTTAGTTGTGCTGTGAATTTACCTGGACAAAAGCCTAATTTGCTAAACAGCCCAACAGCTAGGTAGATTGTCACCCAGAAATACCAGAGGGCAGACATTTGAGGGAGAGCAGGAGGATTCCCAAGCATTTAAAGAGGTATACTGCATCCTGGGCTTCTCATAGGCAATGAAATGTTTCAACTTCTCCAAAATAAAACTCTTCTAATATTAGTCCCGGGCTGCACATTTCATCTTCTTTCCATTATCAAAATTTATAGCACAGAGCTACAAACTGGCCTGGAAGAACTCTGGTTACAAAAAGAGAAAAAAGCAAGCTGAGCATTCAGAGATGACCAAGCCTGGAGACATTGTTGAAGAGATAGAGATTATGGTGTAAAGCATCTGCCAAATTTGTAAGTTCTAATTACAAAGTCCCTATACCAGGGGGAAAAAAATTAAAAAATTGCTGTGACTAAGTACCAACAGTACAGTAGCCAGTGTTCCCATACCTGCGAAATTTAACAGGAAGTTACCTGTCAGAAGCACGACTACACTCAGGTCCTGCAAAGCTCTACTGTCTTCACCATTCCCAGTTTTTTTCAAGTGACCTCTCAGAACATTACCAAAGGCAAAAACTGTACAAATATTTTTCATAAAAGAAGAAAGAGACTTACTTGTGTGACTACTTCCATTGCTTCTTTTCGGAGTATCTGAATCTGCCAAAGGGCATGCAGTCCGTATGGGAAGACTGATCCATTATCACTCCACTTCAGATTTAATGTGGAAGTTGCAAAGTCAGGAATTAAACTAAGAATGTGTGGAGTGACAGGAACAAAGGCTTGAAAAAGAGGCAGAGAGGGGGGAAAAAACCAGGTCAGGGGGGGAAAATTCAGGTCATTTGTCAGCAGCACCAGCCCTAACGGGTGTTAAACAGCCACAGCTCTGAACTGGCTAGTAGCAATACAAACGTGTAACTCAACCTCTGTAATTAGAACAAGGCTCTGCGGCTACATGAGCATGAGAGTTCTCAGGAAAGCACAGGTGCTGATGAATCATTAGGTAGCATTTTCTTTTAATACCTCAGCATGTATATGGGTGAGTAACTGATTGTGAATATGACTCTTTACAATGCATAGCAGGGAAGATATCCCATCCTTCCCTACCTCCCTTCAATACAATACCACAGTGATAAAGGAAATGTGGTGGCAGTCTTCGAAATGTGCATGAGAACACTTCTAGGGAGAATGGTGGAAAATCATCCCCAAAAGAAGTATGTTTTGGAGACCAGTAGGAAAGTGGGGACTTGCAACAAAATGGAGACTGGCGAGCAAGGAGAGCAGAAGCACAAAAGGGAAGAAGCTCACATGAAAGTCTGAAGATCACAGGGAAAGTGATTTTAAACTACAAGAAGTATTAAGGGCCTGAGATTCTGATGGGGAAAGGACAAGGATATTAAACAGAAGCATCTTTTCTACAAATGTGTTGTGGTGAAGCAAGAGGCTGAGAAACAGAGAAGAACCTTAGTAAAACAAGGGCTATGGCAGGTCATTTGGCCTGGTGCAAGCTAAAACATTTTAAAAATATGTGTGATACATCCAACTTCAGTCCTGACCAAGGATCTGAGAGCTTGCAAAGTGATCAGTACAATCAATACACTGCCCACGATAACCTGTGATGAACCTGAGAGACTCATCATGCTGACCAAATATTTTTTGAGTTGCGTTTTGTTTAAGTTCTTGAGCTGCTCTTGACTGCAAACAGAACCACACGTAAGTGTTACTGACACTAGAATCTGACTGTACTGAAGGAGTAAGCAGGCAAACAAAAGTCAAAAACTAGACCAAGCATGGCAGATTGTGTCACTGCCATCTTCTGTTTACAACTTCCTTCTTTGCCTGGAAGGAAGTGGGAAAAAGTCTAATTTACTTGTGTATGAAGATTAGGAATTTGTTCAAATGCTTCCTAATTTATAACTAGGACTAAAAAGGGCAAAGAGTGAGAGATGTAACATTGTTGTATTTTGTTTTCCTCCTCACATTCTGCTCTTGATTTTTTCTGCTATGAGCTATGGGTAAGAGGAGTATTCTTTCTCTTCAAGGGTTAGAGAAAACAACCTATGATCTATGGAACCTTCACATAAAGTCAGCATATCAACATTCTACATACAGGAATGCTGCCAAAGAAATCTGCAAGCTTGTACACATCTGAAGAGCTGTTAAACATAGTATAAAGGCCTTAGGTACACACATATGACCTGATACTTACAGATGTCTTTCTGGTGAATTGCAAATTCTTGGGTAGCAAAAGCAGTTCCAGAGCTTTTGATTGTCACTCTGATGGAGCTCTCTGGGATTGGAATCTCAACTCTTCTCTCCTTAATTTTAAAACACACTTGAGGGGTAAGGTCACTAAAAAGACAGAGAGGATTAAGCAGTTATTTCAGCTGATAGGAAGCTAAGGCAGGTTAAGTCCTACTCTTGCACATTAATAAAACAAATTCTCTGTAATAAACAGAAAGCTCCATATCGAGTTTGTGAAGGAGTGAGACTTGCTTGGCCTTTTCTTAATCTCAGATTAGTGGCATTCTTTCATCTTTCAACTCACTTTTATTATAGTGGTAGGTTGTGCACCAGCTGCATAATGTAATCAACTAGTTGTTACAAGAACACTTCAAAGTGAAAATCTTGCTTTTTAACCAAAATCATAGACTCATAGAATTGTTAAGGTTGGAAAAAAACTTTAAGGTCATCCAATGCAACTGTCAACCTAGCACGTTCACCATTCAACCATGTTTTTAAATGCCATATCCATATGTTTTTTGAACACCTCCAGGAATGGTGACTCCACCACTTCCCTGGGCACTCTGCTCCAATGCTTTATAACGCTTCTTGTGGTGGGGAAAAAAAAAAAAAAAAAAAAAAAAATCTTAATATCTAATTAAACTTGAGGCCAACAAAAGACATGTTTCTGAAACCTAGTCACCATGAATCAACATTTCAAAATAAGGAAAATAAAACACTCCAAACCAAACCTAATAGCATTGTCCCCTCCCTTTGTGTTTCCTGACTCACTCTCCCTCCATTTCTTTTCAAAGTGAGGGCATATTGGTTGAAAAAGCAGGATTACCACCGGCGTCCACACCTTAGAACAAATCTTTTAACTCCCTTCTGCTGCTCACATCACAGGGAAAGAGCAGAGAACAGGGCAGAGGATTCCTAAGATCCCAGGTAAAAATGTAGCTTGTGCTTAATGTTTGTGCAGTGCTCAGCACAATGTGATCTGGCTTTTGTCTTGAAGATGTAGATATATACAGGAAACAATAATGGATGGGTCAAGTCCCTCTGCTCATTAGCACTGATATGCAACTAGAAAGGCAGAAAGTTTGGAAAAATCCAGACCTTCCTCTAGGGGGAATGATGGCAGGAAGGAAAGCAGAGAGAACAATGCCAGACTTCCTGCTGAGGGACTGTTACTCACTTATGAGCTGGAACAGGACCTTGGAGCTCCCATCAGCTGGAGTCAAGAGTTTACGTTGAACTCTTAAGATTCACACAAGACTCTGGGCTAGCAAAGGCCAGCTGAGACTTGAGTGCTCAGAAAGGCTGCTCCCTCTTCGGTACTGAGATACTATTAGAGGATGTTTGGGCAACTGAAAAACAAAACCTCTTTCCCTCAGGGATGTCTGCATCAAGCTCATCTCAGACTCTCTGCTTCAGGGACCCCAGCCTGTCCTGCTTTGCCAAGGAGAAACAGCAGGAGCTACATGATTGTTCTTGTTCAGAGGACAGTACCTCATGAACCCTGCACTTCTGAACTCTGGCCACAGAGTCATCTATATGATGTCTTTTAAATGGAAATGATAGCTGGCAATGCAGCAGGAATAATGAGACACAGAAAACCAAGCATGTAGGTGGATTAAGTGCAGCCAAGCCCTGGGACCCCAAGGAAAAGTCTGGGCTGCCTGCAGAATTTACAGGAAAAAAAAAAAAAAAGTACAAATATCTGGACTGGGGGCAGGATGAAGATGCAGAATGGATTTGAACTCATCCCCAGCAAATGATAAGTATTTGGCAAACCCAGAGCATGGGGAATTGAACATGTAGTTCTCATTAGTGAAAAAACACACAGAAGATTTAAGTTTTTTTTAATTTTTTTCAAAATTCTCAACTTGCATTCACTTCAGAAAAGCTGTTTCACTTGTGAAATAATTTCTATGTTTCCTCTAACACAGCTTAAAATTTATAAAGGTTGTAAGACAGTCACAGTGATTGTTCATGTTTTTCCACACAAAAATCCACGTGAATCTCAACACTTATGTCATATATTCTACTGCTTTGGCCCACAACATCAGGATTCATTGCTTCCAACTCTCATTTCCTTTTGGAATGAACCTGTTTTGAAGATATCCCTCATGAAAACTCTGAGCAAGGGATAGGCAGACACACAGAGAAGTCTGAGTAAATAAGAGCATCTTCCAGTCCTTTGAAAACAGCAAGCAGATTTTGGCAGGCAAACTGTTAGCATGGAACAACTTTGCCAGAAACCTTGCCATTGCCTGAGTTAACAGGGCCTAGGGGGAGCACCACCCAAAGAAAACTGATGGGGAGATGCTGGGAAACAACAGCATCACAATTTCCATGGGCAGCGATTGAGGAAAAACTGTACTTTCATCACAATTTGGTATTTTTTAACCAGGTATGTGGGGGGACTTACTTGGTAGTGTAGCAAAAGTCAGTTTGTCCATGTCTTCCTCTAGAGATGTCCCAAGTACAGAGCATTTTGTGTAAATTGTGCGTTACACATTTTAAATTCTGGGGGTCCCCTAGAGAGGCTGAAATCATATAAGAAATGCAGTCAAAAATTGCAGGTCAAAAATGAGCAACTGTAAAACAAATGCTATTTTTCACACCTGTAGCCATTCTTCTTACGTATTTATTGCATGTATGTCTGGCCAGTATTTTAAAACTGTTGAATTATTTGTGTGCCTGATAAGACAGCCACAGACTCACAGATTTCAAGAGATACCTGAGATCTGGGTTTATACTTATGTGTGTAACAGAGGCAGCTGCCTCCTCCCACAATACCCATTTTCCTAGCCTAGCCTAATAAGCAGGCTCCGGGCCAATGGCAAAACCACAAGCTTTGATTTTAATCTAGTGAGTTTTTTGCTCTTGTCCATGTCATACATGGAGGGCAACTAATGACAGAAGGACAGAAGTTAATGATAATGTGTGAAATGGTTGAAGAGAGCCAACATATACAGCAAAAAGGTCCCGATGCAGACATTTACACCAATGCATATGCAGACTATCAGTGGAGATAGAGAGAATTAAACACCCAGTTTTGCACTGGTTTGCAAGATGCTGCTGGGTTCTGGAAAGCAGAGACCAGGCCTGGAACTGCCTCCATCCCTAGGATGGTGTGGGGCCACAGAGGTGACGGGATTTGAACATATATATATAAAGTAGGAAAGCAATGCAATTACAAGCTACAGAAGCCACAGAGAAAAAGTAGTTAGTGGACTACATTGCAATAAACTCACCTATCTCTTGGCTATATATGAAGCTTCTTAAGCATAAAATAGCTAGTGCTAAAAGGCAGCGAAGGCTTGAGTTCTTCCACATTCTTCTACTGTGTAAGAATAGCAGCTTTAAGCAGGAGTAAACGTCATCTTCCAAAAAGCTGGTCAGTTCTAAAATAAATATGAAAAAAAAAAAAAAAAGACCAAAGTTTTAAGTTCTGGACCCATTATGCCACAAATGCCACTTTTTGTTCCATATACTTTGCTTCTGAAGTAATGTTCCCAGGTATAGCAACTCCTTTTCCATCATCTGGCAAACTAATCTCTTCTCTGTTACAACAACTCCTTGATCCATGCATTTCCTCTAAGACATTTCTTCAAGAATCATAAGAATATAAAACTCTACAGTTTATAGGTACTCTTCAGGACCAGGACAGACATGGTGGCAGAGTATTATTCCACTAGGATAAGCCTCTTCATCTTAGATGAAATGTTGCATCTACAAAGGATATTGTACATTGTGACTGGAAATGTCCTTTGATTAATTTATGCACTTTAAGACCAAACACACCATCTGTTTTCTTCTTTCCTCTGCTCAATTTTCAAAAAGTTGTGATTCAGAGCTATGGGATGCCTGAGACATTGCAGAACCAGATCTGATCACCCAGGATCACTGGTTCAATCCAGTGTTAACTAATAACCCTTGGAGGAAAAATAATAGGGAAAAATAAATGAGCCACTTCTTTGTCAAAAAGTACTTGTTGCTGCAAATACTGGCCTTAAAGTAAAAATTTATCTGGAATTTTATGTTTAGTGTGTTCATTGAAGAGTAACAGGTTCCTTGTCTTAAAAAGAGAAGCTCAGCTGTTCAGCACGACCCTGAGAGCACACTCAGTTCCAGCCACACATTGACCAGCTTCAGATTTTGCTGTCAAAAGGGAAAAACTGAAGAAAAACCTATCCAAAAGTTCAGTCAATACCTGATGCATGGTTTTCCTACTACCTGAAATCTGTGAAGACATAAGCACCCTTCCAGAGACCATAACTCTCAAGTAGCCAGAGGTCTTCTCTCAGCAACCAAAAGCAAGAGCTGGGTCATTTTCATGTTAGTATACGACCAAGCCTACTTGTCCTACAGGGCAGCTTTGTTCCTATTTTGTCTAGGCTCCTATAAAACTCCACTCCTATTTTGAAAGACTCCTGACCTTAAATCAGAAATATATTCCAAAGCTAGATGAACGTTGTCAGAATTACAAATTTTGTCTAAAACCCTCTGTCATTTTGAAAGAAACCCCTTGACACTGAAGTTCCCTGTGCCACCAGGACTGTGCTCCCTCATCCCAGCAATACAACCATGCATTTTTATTAGTTTGGTTTTTCATTTGCTTTTATATATTTGTGTGTGTGTGTCGTGGTGGGTTTTTGTGGGTGTGTGGTTTTTTTTTTTTTTTTTTTTTTTTTTAGGAATCTTCCTTTAGGAGACAGCTGGAAACGCATGAAATGCTATTCTGTCCATTATGAATCTGTACTTTGCAAGGAGAAACATAACAGCACTGTGCAAAACAATCGAGAGCTGCTCACAAGAGGCCATTTCTCTTTTCTCTTGGTCTGCAACAACCAGGTTAAAGGAAAGGTCCAGGCAGCACAAGAGCTGAGAGAAGTGCTATGGTCAAGACCACTATCACATATGGATGGGCTTCTATAAAGCTTAGTAATTATTTCAATTTCAGCATGTTCTCAAATTACTTGAAAACCTCAGGAAACACATACTAATTTAGGCTACACTGCCCCCAGAGAGTATCTTTCATATATTCCTAATTTGTAATATCCATGCAGTGCAACATATTAAAAGCCAAACCAGGAGCAGAGGTTGACAAATCCAGGTAAAGATGAATAAAGAACCCATCAGCATACAAAATAATCTCTGGGCCAAATTCCCCCTCTGCATTCTGGTGTATCTCAGGGCATTCATATTGTATTTCTCCACGTTATTAATGAAAATATGAGATGTTATCTCCATGCTTAAATTTTGCTCACAAACCTCTAACATTGTAAAAATTGTGAAGATCATTCAGACAGGCCTGGCAGTTATATGAATAAAATTACTGATTTCTATTTCAGTCTATGAAGTGTATGTAAATGTTATCTGTTTCTGAGGACTTCTTCAAAGGCTATTTCTGGTTTGCAGAAAAGTCCAAACCCAAAATTTCAAGCTCTATAGCACAATCAATTGACAAGTCTCCTATCAGCTGGCAAAGTCAAGGAAAGAATAAAAAGCACTGATGCCACTTGAAGGAGAGAGAACTGAGCCATGATGTTAATTAAATCCCAAGCCTCTCATATTAATCCCAAGCCTCTAAACACATTACCTGTGCATGTTTGTGCAAAACCTGTTTAGTCATGCTGGGTTTATGAGGTAGATTCATCAGCTCTGTGTGTGTGTGTGTGTGCGCGCATGTGTGTGTATTTTAAGAAAATCTGATTTTCTGCACCTCTTTCAACATGTAGCTCACTGAGTTGTCCTCTTATTGCAAAAGTTTTAAGAGTAACATCACAGCAGCGCATTACAAGAAATCTGAGTCATACCAAGTTCTCCTAAATCAACCACACTTTTAATTTCAGTTTCAGAGTCAGACACAGAAGTGAACCTATGTAGTCTCATGCAGGGTATGATGAGAGTCTTGTAAACCACAACCTTTCATAACAAGAATAGACTTCCTAACCCTTGTGTTCTTATACACATTTTATAACTTGGTGAAAAGCTGGCAATTAGAAGCCTCATGTCACATAATTAAATGCCATTAGTCAGGTGAAAAGATTTCCATTTATAGGAAATCTTTATATGTTTTAATTAAAAAGTTACAAAACAATTGAAGTACTTTAAAAATAGGAAGTTTACTTCCTTTGGATGAAAGCTGCCATCAGTTCAAGACTAACTCAAACAAGGCATGGATGTTTTTCCTTACCCTGAAAGATATGAAAAGCATATTATCCTCTAGACAGAGGTACTCTTAGGAGCAGGGGATATCTATTTAGGACAAGAGAGCTCAACATTGTCAGAAGAAGGTAAAACCTTGACCCTGTTTGCCTGGAGTGCAACAAGAGTGGCTGTTACTAAGTGTAAATGTCTTTACCCTGCAGGTCTTTGTTTTTAAAAACAGTATGTAGGGGTTATGCCCATTTTTCCACCAGAAAAAGCTACTGGAATTAAACCACTTTTAACAATTGTCCATATTAAAAATATTAGCATAGCACATCTCATAACAATTTCATTTCCTTGGGGAGTATATTCATGTCACTTCACTGGCACTATCATCAGTGTTCCAAATGTGCTCCACAATTATCTCTTGCTCCATTTTAAGCACAGTACTTTATCCTATCTCCAGCAGACAAAGAACAGTTTATCCTCTGCCTTGCAACAACCTCTTACATAGAAGATGACTGAAACAGATCTCTAATAGCTTCTCCCTTAAAAACTCCAATTTGTTTTCACCATTTCCCAGTCTCAGTTTTTAAATTTCTGATCATTCCTGGAATAAACATTTCTCCATGAACCAAAGCTGCTGTATCCACAGTTTTGAAATATCTCTGCCCTGAGGCCAGAGCATTATCAAGAACAATGAAGGAACTCTCCTAAGGCAAACCTATGTGTTTACACAGCCCATGCAGTATTTGCTTCCTCCTCCATTAAGACCTTGTTGATTCAATTTCAGTGTGTGATCCAGCCACAGATACTGTACAAAGCTGCCACGTAGCTGTTTATTTAGTACTTCAGACTCCAATCTCATCCTCAAATGGACTGCAAACCTCCTGACAGCGTGTGTTTGCCCAGCAAATTCACCTTAAAGTCTTTGCCTGAAAAAGTCTTTCACTTTTGAAATTTTAAAATATGGAAAGGGCCTCCCATAAATCTATGCTAAGTAGGCACATAAAAAAAGTATTCACATGCAAATTTATGCTATAATAACAGCAAAGGCATGACAGACTTCATTGTAAATTGCCCTTTTTGAAGAGGAGCTACTATAAGCAGGATTCCATCATAACTCTTGGAAGGTACAGCACATGGGAATGTCCTGACTTCTGCCTAGGCCTTTATGCCATGCAGAGGAACTACTCTTGTGCCTGTGGTCAGAAGATTCTAAATTCCTTTTTCCGCAGACAAGGTAGCAAAAGAACAGTTAGATTCAGGTTCTTAACCACAGAAGCCAGCAGTTGGTGGCTGATACTTAAAAGAGCTCAATAACCATCATGGACTTTTAAATGACTTTTAAAGATGTTTTGGTGCAGTCACTGCATCTAGTGATGATCAGACAGATCAGAAATGGAAAAGTACTCCAAGACAATAATGAGAAAATATAGAAGGACAGCTTTGCTTCAAAACCCTGTAAGCTGTAAAGAACGTTTAAGGTTCTGTGACAAACTGAGAAAATGTAAGATATTACCAGCCTCTTCAAACTTAAGTTCTTAAAGAGGAAACCAGAAAATAACTGGCAAGTCTCTTTCTGACTGTGTTTATTACGTATTTCTTGGCTTAACTGGTTCTGTGTATCTTTTTTTTTTAGCATAGCTGACCAAATGCTCAAATCTCTTAAAAAAATAAGAAAAAAGTGTTTTCTTAGTCGGGGTAACAGATTGGTTTTCTAAGCACAAAAATTCTGCAAAGCTTTGTTGTACTTCTGAGTTTTCTGGTCTCCAAATGTATTTCATTGTCAAGTGCTTGGAAACCACTTTGAAAACAAACAAACAGCTTAAGAAAAAAAAAAAAAAAATCAATAATCTTTCCAGCCTGCTTTCTGCCTGCAGCCTGATCTGACAGTCACAAGCCTCCAGATATGTTTTTAAGAAGGTCTATGAATTGAGGATCACTTGTCAGAATTTTTATATACATAATTCTGCTCCAGAATTATATATATAAAAAGAAATCCCTGAAAAAAAATGGTTAACAAGTCAGCTTATACAGAAGGTTTAGGAAACTAAGTGAAGAAGTCTAGATGAAACCATGAAATCAGTAAAAATATATGTAACAAATGCAAATGAAGACGTCTCTTTGTCAATAAATTTTCTCAAGATACAATTTATATTTAGCCTCCACAGCTCAATGTATCATAATAATTTACCACCAAATGCAGTATTAAAAGCTCTCAAGGAAAATTATAGCATAGCATACCACCAAAATATTGTACAAAATGATAAGACGCTGCATTTCTGGCAATACTAGACAGCCATCATCCCAAATACTGTCAGGCAGAAATGCAGGTGCTAAGTATGTGCGTAGACCAAACCTTGTGAGAAGAAAAATTACTCTGCTCAGTAGGTGGGTAAAGATAATTTTACTTGTCTCTACGGAAAGATACAAATGCAACCTTCAAAGTGAAAGAAAACACACTCACATCCAGGTAAAAATGCATATATCGAATTACACATTCTACTGTTGCCAACTGAAAACTTCCAAAAAAATTCCCCTATCTGAAAAACCATGCCAGAAGTACACATTTCTGGGAAACCAAGCAAATGGCCAACACAGCTGACAGTAAAAGCAATGAACGCAGAAACAGAAGATGAACTGCCTTTTCTTAGGACAGCTGATCCCACAGGCTTCAGTTTTTGACTTTAAAGATAGCTGAGTAATTAAAAAAAAAAAAAAAAAAATTTGAGGGAGAGCGAGCTTGACTCCCTTTCAATAGAGTACATTCTTCCACCTCCTTGAAAAAATTTCCAAAGTTGAGACAAAAATCTCTAGTAATCTAGATGCAGGTTTTCAGTCTCTGTTTTATAACATGGCACCATTCCACTTTATAAAAGATTTGCAGGACATGAATCACCAAAACTCGTTTATAAACAGAGACTGAGTCCCATTTGGGAATCTGGCTTTCCCCAGTTCTGAGGAATTAATTTAAAAATCTGCTATTTCTCTTTCTGAAAGCTGAGAAAATAATTCAAGTTTCCTATCTGCACCAAATGTCTTCTAATCTCCAGCAGAAGAAAACAAAGGTGTTAATATATTATTCAGTAAATGTGCAGGAGTACACAAGGCCAAACTTTCAGTCCTATGAGACATTTGTTTTGTTGGGGTCTTTTTGCTGTCAAGCACAAGAAGAAAAATTCCCTCCTCACTGCTTCCTCTAGCTGCCAAACAGCAGCATCACCCCTGAGATACTGGAAAGCCACTGCAGTTTATCTTGTAGGCACCCCAACCTGCCTCTGCAAGAAGTGAGAAGTCAAGAGACGACAGAAGCTCAAGACAAGGATCAACACCCCAGCATTTAATTTTCAAAATTCTTGGTCTCAAGCACCATCTACAGAGGCAAGAATTTTAGCAAGAAATTTTACCAACAAGGGCAAAAGTGCACCCCAGATGGATTAAGTATGTCACCTGTCTCAGCTTCTAAGGCAAACTTGCAATTGAGCCTGCATTACGGTATTTTCAGTTCTTCCTTTTTTTTTCCTGATTCCAGGACTGTTAGACACTATGAAAATACAGATAAGCAAGCTGCAAACTGGGAGAGCTGCAGGGTATTTTCAGGTGATTTGCACGAGAAGCACCTTCGCCTGGCAAGGATGTGAGATGACAAATTCACGAACGAGCACCACAGCTCAAGGATGATCTTATGAAAGCATTTAGTACCTGTTGGACAGCACAACATACACGCATAGAAACTGAGACCCTCAGCACCTGCCTTTTGAAAGAAATGAAAATATGTAGCAGAAGCAGATATCAAATTCTTTGATCATAACAATTCATACAATTTTGAGATGGATTTGGAAAGCACAGTGGAAGACTCCTCCATGTTACTCCTGTAAACCAAAAAAAACCCCACCACACAAGAACAACACAGAGACCACTGGGAAGAATACCCCTGGCTGGGACCGATGAGCTGGAGAGAAAAAAGGACAGTGATACTGAAGAGGTGGAGGAGACAGGCAGAGCAACGGACTGAAAGGGCAACACAAAGCAAAGAAAGACTGTAGGAACGGATGATTTTTCTTCTGTCACAATCAGAAAGTAACTCATTAGGTGACTTTCCTTGTTTTTCAAGCAAAATATACATTTTGCACACTTTGTCTTTTGCTCTCACTGATTTATGCCTGCTTTCAAATAAACTGTAGGATAATTTAAAACCTCTTAGTCCTACTAGAGTAATTTTTTCACGCATTGTTCAGTGTACCCCACACAAGAGTAGTTCCCAAGCCAGACATTGCATTTGCTGTTCCTAGCGTGAGATTTCCAGAAGAATAAAAAGACACTTTCAAACTAAAATTAGGCATCCCACACCTGATTTTGGAAGTCCTTGTAAATCAATTAGTCATCAAGTACATGTTTAAATACAAGCACACCAATGACAATTAGGAGCACAGCACTGTTCTCCAGATGCTAACAACAAAAAACAAACTCTTCCAAGAAACACAGCGAACTTGAATACTACCAAAAATAGATTAAATATGTTTCGGAATATTTGCAAGCCTGTTCATGATTTATTTTTGTTATATGTTAGGATAGTATTATTATAGATTACCCCTAGGCCTTAATAGACATCAGAAAAGGCAGGCTACAAAGGTCTGGACTGCAGTACAGTACAGGTTGACTTGACTCTGCAGCCATTTCCTCAGCAGGGTTTCCTCATCCAGCTGCTGCGTTTCATCAAGCTTGTAAGGACACAGTATGCTGAGATCTCAGCTCCTCGTCCTAACTGAAGTGAACCTGAGCAGTGTGTTCAAAGGTTGTTGCAAGGGTGAGGGGACAGACAGCACATTATCAGATAAGCCCAGCTTCCTTAGGAAGTCAGCTCAAATTAACAAGCACAGATTCTTCTGCCATAGAGGTGCAGATGGAAAACACCTAATCACCCGAACAAAGAACAAAACAAAGGGGTGAAGGTTAAGGGACGCTACTGGCCAAAAGGGAATTTTTGACTTCTAGGTTATTGTGCTGTGCAGGAGAAGGAAACAGCTCAGAGTCACTTGCACACTTGTGTTTTAACCCATTCAAAAAATTTCTTGATACTTACTACAACTGGCAAATTAATTTTGTATGGGGATGAAGGATGTGCTTTTATAAATCTGATCCAACTACACACATTTCCTGATATGCTTGAATTTGGTGACATCATGATCGACATGCTTCCCTGAATTCTTGTGGTTTGCAACACAGCATGCAACAAGCACAGCGAGCAAATGCACACAAGTCTGATTACTAAAAAATACCTCTTATCATGACTCCAATGGCTACCCATTAGCCTTTTCAATACTTAATACAGGTGCAAAGCATAGAAAAAAAATGCGCCTTTTTTTTTTTGCAGTACATAAACCAAGAATCCAATGAAAACACAAAGAGAGGTTTCCCACTTCTCTGGTGCTAATTGCATTTTACTGACACATAACTGGAAGAAAACATAATCCAATTATTTCAAAACACATTTCAGTTTTGGAGGATACTGTTAGTCACTGTGTAGTTGTCAAAACTTCATGTCTTCAGAGGAAAATGTCATTTGCCCACACTGTCAACTGGACTTTACTTAATGTCAGGTTCAAGGGCCAGACCACGCCGCTCAAGACTTTACAAGGACTGCACAATAAAATTGCCGTTCCTTAGAAGAGTCATGTTATCTGCATAATTCTGTACCTGCCAGTTCTCTTCAGCCTTATGAACACACAAACATTAAAGGAGTTGACCTTATTAACGAAAGTTTATTTTTCTTTATCTGGAAATGTAAAAAAACTTATTTTGAACCATACGACCTTTAATCTTCTTTCCATCACAGGAAAAGCCTAATTAGTTTGATAAGAGAACACTGATAATTAGTGAAGCAATTCCAAGTGTGTTTTTTTAAAAACCAGCAATGACCCAAGGATTGGAATCCTTCATTGTTTACAATAAAACCTGTGGTATTCAAATTATTTTTAAAATACAATGGACCAAATCCAAAGAAAGTCTCTCTTCACGTGTATAGATCAAATGCTGAAATGCAGCTTTCACATTAAATAATATATTAAGAATAAAGAGCAACAGTTATGTGATATCCTTTTAGAGTGAATGTAAGGAAAGACCGTCACTTACGAGAAATAAATTGATTTTTTTTTTACTAATCAAGGAAATGGGCAATTCCTGAAACTACAGATCTATATTTTCTGACAAATTCCTGTTGTACTAATCTTTATTGAGACTAAAAGCTCTCATGACCTGTTGTAGTTCCTCTCTTAATAAGTATCTGACAGATCTCATGAAGACATATTGCAGCATGTTATCATGTATATCCACCCTTTCACTGGGGTTGGCAAACACTTTTCTCTGCTCTACACACAAGTGGGTCTTCAATGCTGCCATTCCCCTTCCAGTCTTGACAAAGAAGGAAGCTGTACAATATAATAGGACATTATCAGAACACGTCAGTCCATGTGTAATTACATAGAAGCTGTATTTCCTTTGTTTATTTCCTTCACATACTGTTCTAATTGTACTTTTTTCCCCTGGACTTTTTCACTTATGCATATATACATGCATATCCCTCCTTTTAAGGTGGCAAAGTGGCAAAATTAAGTACTCAGAAATACAAATATAGACTTCTGCAGCTGATATAAATCAGAGCTAGTCTCTTTCCTAATTAACTCATAGACATGTGTATAAGAAATTAATATTAACCATGCACTTCATGCACATACATGGACTCACTCTCATGCCTGCTTATGATACCAGTACTCCCTCATTCTCTTGCTGCTCACAGCTTCCACTGGAGCCAGGGACCCAAAAGACTTGCAATCACACTAATTCAGCTTTCTGAGGGCAACACTACTCCTTTTTCTGCTCTGCTCCTCTCACAGAGGTCCTGCAAAGGGCTTACGGTCCACTTGTAGATCTTGTAGCAGCACAGCAACCCAGTACTTCGATACAAACTAGCTTGTTCATGTTATCCTTTCTACCCATCTAATAGACTTTGATGATGCCAAGAAACATACAGCCTCACTTCAGTTTCAGTGTGCACCTTCACGTGGTACTTCCCGAAGTGTATTGCCCTAACTGAAACAGATCACTTATAGCAATGCCAAAGGCACAAGGTGTAGTTGTTTTACAAGTAAATTAACACCCAGCCTTCTATTTCCAATAATTTAGACCGATGATTCAGTTTAGGCAGCACATTGTCTAAAAAGAAAACATGAAGGGAAGTTCAAATTTTGTTTTCAATTTTTGCTAAATGACTGCAAGTGAAATTCAAAGACAGACTGAAATCTCTCAGTCCACAAAGAAGATGATAAAAATTATGAAGTTTTTCAGAATAATCTAAATTAGAAGATTATTTAGATTATTTTCTTAATAATCTAAATCTATATTTTGTCTGTTGGCTGGGTTTTTCTATCTTAGAAAATTTCTTTATTTTCCTTGATGTAAAAAAACCTAGCTGCCCTTTAGGTGTTTCATGGAGGGTCTCAGAATAGAAAATACTGGTATAAAAGTATTTTGAAGGAATGTTGTCCTGGTTTCATCATAAATAAACTGGATAAAATAGTAAAGCAAACTCTGCAGCATTAAAATAGTGCTCAGAAAAAGAAACAAAGCAATGAAGATGTGAACATTTCAGAATAATACACACAATGGCTAGGATCTATGATATTTATTGCTGTAAAATAAAACAATGTTTTTCTTCAATTTCTTTTAGAAGTTAAGAAAAGCAGAGAATTGAGTCCCTGTAAATAACCCACCAGCAAGTGCTGAGACAGCAGCATCTGCAAGGGTAATGATGATGCATGTCATTTAAAATTGAAAGCAGCTCATACATACAAGATTGAGACTGCTACTAATAGGACATAGAGTGAGTCAGTTCCACAAGTCCCTTCTGACATGATTCATGCTTAGAATAAGAAAATTAAACAGAAATTTTCAAGGTCACATCTCACACCTTCACATCACTTTCACATGACCATCATTATAGCATCTGTAACTTGCATCTACATCTTCTTTCTCAATCCTCCCTTGAAAGTTAGAGTCACCTCCTGTAGTTCTCTATTTTTTTCTCTTCTGTTGGGTGACTATAAAAAAGGGCTGAGGAGAGGAAAAAACAACCTTGGATTTTACACACATAAGTCGTTCCAACTTTTCTATCTACATTTAACAGGGTTCTTCCTTCCTGCTATTATTAGTAAATCTCACAGTTTACTTCTCTCAGTACTGAGCTGGCAGATAAAGCACAAAAGAAGAAGCATTTCTTACTTATTAGCTTCTGACACCAATAAATTCTATATACCTACACAGTAGAATGGAAAAAACTCTTCCTGTGGAAGGCTGTTCATCACATTTTTTATGCATTGCTGCTGATATGTTTAATTTTTTGTTCCACAAGTCAGCAGCGAAGCAGCTATTGTTTCCAAAGTGCTGAGCAAGTCCAACTGCAGGAGCAAGAGACGTGCAATAATTCTCAACGGTCTCTGGTGACTGCAGATTGAGGTGGCCAGACATGGAGAAAAGGCAGGGGAAAGGGGAACCTGAAGAGCTGGAGAACTAAAATCTGAGTGTAGTTATATGAATTATATGCTCTGTTTCAGTTTCTTTTTAGTTTCTATTCCATTATTCTATTCCTTAGGAAAAATTCTGCTCTTCATGAATCCAGTCAGGTCTATCCAGACACACAGCATACAGTGTACAAGGCCAAGCATATCCTTACAAATTTGCCTGTCTAAACCCAGAGACTAGCAGGAGCTTTAATTTTATGGTATGAAACATCAACAAATCATTATTTCTTACTAGTGTGAAATATTCTTCTACAAAAGCTTGTGCCACTCTCACCACAAAGCAAGTCATTATAACTCACAAAGCATTATACAAATAGCACCACCTCCAACATCTTTGGAGGGTTCTCTGCTTTTCCTATTACTGCAACTTCCCATACTGAAGAGCTATTCACAGAATTGGCACATGGACTATAAATGCAAAACATATTTAGATGCCAATACACATGCCTCAGGGATACAAGTATTTTACTTTACAATATTAAATACAGGAAATATTTGTAAACCACAGCACAAGAACTTAAAAAGGTCAGATAGATACCTATGTAGGTATTGGGAATGCAAGTGACAAATAGCTCATTTTGTCAAAAAATGAAAATTTACAAAAGTAAAACCAAACCAGAACAAGCTCTAAATGCTATCAGAGACCACCTGTGTCCTCTGAGGAGAGGGTATCTCACGGCCGAGGAGTGCTGCTCCTGACTAACTGCAAATTTATGCAAGATAATAAGCCTCAGTAACCACATATATACAAATATGGCTCTGGAATTTGCAAACACATATATATATGACTAATTCTAACTTATGAATGAAGGTATGCACAAACTCACATTTGCACTGTTGGCAGGAGCCCAAGGCAGGAGTTCTTTCCTTAGTTTACAGTACAGGAGAGCTGAATGCTGAACTGGGCAGTCACATGAAGCACCTGAAGTTGAAAGACTCATATATAAACCATTGCTAAGAATGCTACACTTGAGGATCACTCAAAAAAGATGTGAAATTATAAGTACATGTTCTGTGTTTGAGTGTGTAGAGAGGAAAATTAACACTATTTTGCTGAAAGCCTGTTAGTGACCTCATTCTACAGCAGCTATTGTAATGCTGAGTGCTTGTTCCCTTTTGTGTCTGCAGTAATCACTGCCCAAATTCCAATCCAGAGCTACCTACTGATTAGCAAGCATGCATACACCAGGGCAAAAGGACAGCAGACAAGAATCTAGCATTTTCAAGGATACACTCCAGCTTCATCACTCATTAGTTGAAATATGAGGAAGGAACAGGAAAACGTTCAGTTTTCAAAGTATCAGTTATCACAGTTCAAGCAAATAAACACGTAAAATATATTGAAAGGAAAAGTCCCAACAATTTTTTTCTGTATGGATCAAGCTACCTTACAAAAGTCGTTGGTCCAAAAACACAAGAGGAGAATTAGTCATTCATTTGCAGTGGATATGGTTTCATCCAGTACAAAGTCGATTTACACTCAGGATCAAATTATTACTTTGAACAATTTGGGTCTGTTGTTGCAAAGGCTTACACAATGCAACTGTTTAGTTCAGAGAGGTTACTTGGTCACAGTTTTCAACTACCTACACAGAGAAAGGATTTAAACTTGGCCCACCATAAAAGACATGAAAGGAAATGCCATGCAGTAGACCTCCATTGAAAAGTGAATATTGTGAAAAGTAAAACTAATTAAGTGTTGGCAAAGGTTTTCACAGGAGGAGTGAACTGGTTGATATAAAATTGGATATATTACTAAGAAATTCTAAATATGGGTTCAATGCAAGTCTTCCTACATTTAAGCCTTTAGTTTTTAGTTACTTTAGTTACTCCAGTCAGACCAGATGAGCACAAATCATGTACAGATCTCACTTATTAAAGTGAGATCTGTGCATGATTTGTGCTCATCTAGTTAATAAGGATTTTAATGGTGAAGGAAGACAATATGCAAGGGACAATATACAGACTTTGAGGTAAGACTTAAAATAAGGGTCACATAACATCTTGCTGGATTTACATCCAAATTGACCCTGTCTTTTGAAATATGTGGCAACATTTGGTCAAAAATTTCCCATCATCTTGATAAAAGAAACATACCAATCACATTTAATTTGGAGAAGGCTGTTCTCTACTGGGAATTGTGACAATGCTGCTCCAGTTGATGAAGCATGAGTTACGTGCCTTGAGACCTGTGCACTAAAGAGTTCCCACAGCCATGACCTTTGGAAAAGTGTGGAGCAAGGGGAAGAGGACAAAAGGAAGAGGAACAGGTAGACTCTAGGGAACAGATATTATTATCCTCACAACCAGGAGAAGCCCTAAAAAAGTTTGATATTTATGCTGACCTCTCACACAAAGTACTTCAGTTCTTGTTGCACATAACTCAAGACAACACTGAAGTCTGCAATATAAATAAATCAATCACTTTTTCTTTTTTTTTCTCTCACCTCCCCTCTTTTTTGTGCCTAGGATTAAACATTAGAAGCTTATCTCCTTGGTTTTAGCTCCAGAGCAGCTGTAAAAAACCTCAGAAGTCACACATCTCTTGCTGCAAGTGCTGAACATGATCCAAAACATGAATTATTGTGAAAATTAGTTATAATTGGAATACCTGTAAGTTACGTTTACCCTCTGGGCTTCAGAATCTTCAGAAGCTCCACCTATAGTACTGACCATTATAATTTTCTTCTGAAGTTCATTTGATTTAGGAAGCATTTTTGCCCTGTAGTAATATTAAAACCAATTATTTGAGAAAGATATTTTGAAGCTCTGTCCTCACTCATTTTATACTTAAGAGAGGCCATTAGATCTCACAGTTCAGGAAGGGCAAAACCATGGTCTGCTATACTAAAACATAGTTACACCACATGATGAGCAGCACCGCTGTCTTGGCACAAGAGTTTCTGGATGACTGTGCTAAGTCCCATTTGGAAAGGAGAAGGGCTGCCAGCCTAAGGCAGATACCACCAAATAACCCCAAAAGGCAACTGCCTGCCCAGACCTGTCCCATTCTGAGCAGAGCCGAGACTCCTTCATTTGTCCAAATTTCCCTTTTCTCTGGGTTTTCCAAGGCATGTAGGATGTGCAAATCTCAAACATGCATGCAATCTGAAATGCAGCTAATAATGGTACAAAAAAATATGAATATCAGATGATCTCAGACCACCCTGATGGACTGCAGTGTGGAGGTGTCTTCACCCACAGCCTAAATGCTGCAGATGGGCCCACCTTCATACTGTTTGAGACCACCCCAAGTCGGACAAGACAACTCTGCAGTAAGTGGCCTGGGTCACCATCTGGCTCCAAAACAACTTTTTCTGTGCTTCTGTGTTCAAAGCGTTAGAAATGAAGAAAGAGCAATTTTTAAAGCTTTAGGCTGAAACGTGTGTCATGCCCAAGGGCACAAGGTGGGGGGCATTCAAGGGCATCAAGCCAGCTGGGAGAGAGCTGGCTTGCTCTGCTCATCACCAGAGCCAACCTTGCCATAGGCCATACCCACACCATCCAGAAAAAATGCTTAACTGTGCCTGAGTTATGTACAGCCAACTGAGCCTGCATTTCCCCTTGAAGGGAAGCAACTAGCTTAAGTGGATGGCTGAGGCCCAGAAGTAAAACATGGACCATTTCTGAGCCAGATTGACAGTGTAAACCACCCTCAACCACCCCTGTTACTTGTACTTTTATTATACCTTTAAGCAACTTGTGCAATAATGACAAAATTATGCAAGCATAAGAAACATTCCAGCATACTTTTCAGACAGTGTATATCACCTAAAGAAAACACTCAAACACATTGCTTTATTTAAATTTCATGATTACACACTACAAATTACCAGGCAACCTTGATATGAAACTATCAAGGTTCAGTAAATATTATAAAGCTGTTATCTATGCAGCTGTAGGCACAAATCAAGCACAAATGCATACCTCTATTTTTGGAATATATGTATATTCCAAAAGAAAGTACTTTTTGACTGATGGTCAAAATGCACTAAGCTATACTGGCAGGGAACACTAGCGTAACATTACTCATCAACATAAAGCCATCGCCCTCCAAAACATAACACCCCCATGCCACTCCCCTCCCCCCGACAAAAAAACAAACCAAACCAAACAACAACACCACAACAAAAAAACCACCACAACAACAAACCCCAAAAAACTAAACCAACAAAAAACCCCGAAAAGCTAAACACCCCACTATCATTTTCTAATCAATGATACTGTATCACTGAAACTGGCTGGCTGGGGAGAGAATGCTGCATCATAAAATCAACCCCAAGAAAGTGCTATTTAATCCACTCAAGGAAATTTCAGGAGACTGAGGCTGGCTGAAAGGCTGTGCTTTTGCAGGAAACTGCCCCTGAACTGCTGGTTATACAGAAGGGAAAGGAGACTGCTCCCTGCCAACACATAGCCCAGTAGAGGGGGGAGGTGGTGCTAAAACCATCCCGCCAACACAGCTAACCATCCTCTGCTGTGGGCTGTGCTGAGTCTGATTTTTGGCAGGGTAGGAAGTGAGACAGAAGGAGCAGGGAATTGCCACAGTGCTGTCCTTGTTTCCACGACGTGTGCTTTTATAAGTTGTCCTCCCTGAGGTAAAAGGCACAATTTGGACTCAACAGCTGACAACTCAGCAGTTCTCTGCCTATGGGATAAGCTGGTTCTGTGGTAGCAACAGTTGACTTCACTCCAGTGCCAGCTCCAGACAGTGCATGGAAAGGAGGGGGGATATATGCCTTTCAAAACTTTACACCCTGACCAACATTCATACCAATGGCTTAGGAGTTATTTTTAGCCTAAGCACTTTCTGCTTACAGTGAAACCTGCTATTAGGAATGATTCCAAGAGACAGCAGCAGGGAAAGGCAGAGAGCAGCAAAGTGGCAAAAGCCCATGTCGAGCTTCTGGCACTTGGAGGAGTTCAAGGACCTTACGGACACGCAGCAGCAAGGCTCCCACAGTCTGTAAAAGTAGGGACTGCAAATTTTCCAGAGGAAGGAGGATAGCAGTCCCTGGATATATTTCTCAGGAACAGATAAGAACTTCCAAAGATCATTTACTCTAATTAAAATCTGTTAGTTTGTAAGTCTGTAAGGAAGGCAGGCAAAGAACACAGGGAACTTCTGTGTTTTCTAGTGATATCCCAGCTGCCCCTCAATCACTCAAAATACTGGTTAAGAAAATAGGTCTGTTCATCTAGGAATTTATATGGCCCTCATCATTGCCATGCTAATGACTCTGGAAGAAATCCGTATGATTCTGGAAGATGACATTTAAGTACGTATAAACCCCAAACTTTTGATGCTTCAACCTAAAAGAAACATGTTCAAAAATCTCACTTAGCTGCAGGTAAATACTAGAGAGGAAAAAAAAAAAATAAAAGGAGAGGTGATGATAAATTTTGTAGGCATCAGCATGCACAGATGCAGTCTCATCTTTGACACGGCCATACCACTTGCCTGATGCTTAAACATGCAAGATTCACAAAGCAATTACTCCCTGCTTGTATCTGCCGATAAAATGAGCACAGAACCAAAGAATCAGGTTCCAAAGAAAAAAGCCGCTGCTTTTGTTTAAAGATATAGGAGAGGAAAGCAGCAGGAATGTTCTCCGTTTTGAGGCAATCCAAGTCACTGCAGCACTTGCAGGAGTATCAGAAACACCTCAGGCTAGCCAAAATGACAGATGAGTCAGGATAAAGACTCCTACAGCCTTTCTGTCGATGCTATTTCTCTCTGAAGCTTAAGTAACCACTGACTCAGTATAACACTCATGCTCATGTCCCTGTGAGAGGGAGCTGAGCTCATTGGAAGTGCAGGATCGTGGTCTCCAGATTTTGGATTTTTTTCGTCTTTTACATTAAATTGTTTATGGAACAAAATGTATCAACCAGCCTTGCAGGATAGAACACTTCTCAAGTCTTATCTAGAAGCAATTTATTTTTCTTATTTTTAGACAGAAATTTGATGCCTACCAGTCAAGAAGTAATCATAAGTGTATCTCAGAGGAAAAGAAAAACATAATCCATTCGCATCAGTCTTGTGATATATGGCACTCTGCAAGATAGCGTCAGAATTTACAAACATCTAGGTTGTTTAAATACATATTTAAATATATCTTTCCATAAAGCACAAAATTTGCTGTCACTCTTTGGATTAAGCAATCCAACATTCATACTCTAAAAGAGTTGTTTCTTATAGATTTAGAGATTCTGTTCTAGCATTACCTATGGATGTTAATAAATTCAGATTTTTTTTAAACATTTTCTGAAGCCCTGAGCTGCATGATGCTGAAACAGATGTGACCTTATAGCCAGAGATTGTAACTCAACAAGCACTTGAAATTAAAGTCCTATGAATACCTGCTAGAGTAGCAGCAGCAGCTTTGCTCACCAATGAAAAAGTCTTTCTCTCTTTGAGAAGAGCATCTCCACCTATATTCCTGTGTATTACTGATTTGCCTTTGGCAAGTCTATGAGAATGCCCTCACCTAAAGGTTAAGTCTCTCCCTTTCCTCAGCACACCTGTAAAGGGACTTTTCACAATCTAACTCACAGATAATGCTTGCCACTGGTTGCTCTAGGTGACTAAAGTGGTGTGTTTGGAGAGTGCACAATGGAAACTGTTATCATTTAGTAATGCTGATAAAAGTTTGAATAGGTGAAACAGCGGTAAGATGAAAGATGAAACACTTAGAAAACAGAAAGCAAACAAAATCAGGTGATCTAATGACTCCCTAAAAGTTATATTCCAAACCAGCTCCAACTTTGTGATTTTTAAGCTTTTCTTTTGTGAGCTTCTGCAACATTTTCCAGGGTAGATCACAACCCTGCAGTCTACTGACACTAGTCTCTCTTAGACCTCTTTGAAGTAACCTGCAGATCCATCTCCAGCTAATGGTCAGCAACTCATGCTGAGAGATAACAACCAAGTGCAGATATGAGGCTTGCTTCTCATTCTGCGGATACACTCATGGCATTTTCTCTTGTCTCTTCCACAGCCAAATCCTTTCCTCATCAAAGATAATTTTTGTTTCAATCTTCATTCAAATTGTGGCCAAACCCAGGAAACTTCTGGGTCTATTCTCACCTTTATGTACAGGAATCAACAGAAATCAAAGCTTATTTTTATCATCAAAATTGTGCAGCATAAAATGGTTGATAAGCTAAGGACAAGCACAGACTTTTTGCAGATCAAGGCATTCATGCATTCCTCCCCATCGGACGTGCAAAGCTTTATATATAAAACAAGGGGGCACTGATGGATCTACACCAAAAAACCACAGTCTCAGCTAGCACTGCCACATGCTGACTTGAGAAGGAACATGGCATGACACAGAGTTTAATCTTTCTCACGGCTACTAAACCTGCTTAGTCTTATTAACATCCTGGATTCATGCTGTGGGGTTGAACTAAGGGCTCAGAAAGAATTTAAAGAATTCTTCTACAGTAAGGAGAAAAGGCAGAATGGACTTCCAGGTGAGATGTCAAAGGCAAGTCACACTGCCTTACTGACGTAACAAACTGAGTTTCAAATACAGTAGAATTCCCAGGCTTTCCTGAAGGAAATTTGACAGAACATGGCGTTAATAATGGAATGTAAATATTTGACTATTTTTGCAATGGTAATTTTAAGCGTGAAAGTCTGTCAAAAAGAATCAGGGTGACAATCCCTACATAACAGGTGACCATCCCACCTCTCCTCAATATTAGCTGATTATAATACCTAACCAGATCTTCACTCCTAGTCATAGCAAACTTCTTAGGCATTCACCACCAATGACAAGTGAAAAACAAACCATGCATATAACCAGTGCCCACTGAAGTAACACGCAGCATGCCAGCACAACATAGTCAATTCAAATTTACAGGCTGAATTTTAACAAGGGAATAACGTTCTTTTCAGAACTGCCTCAAAGGTTTTGAGAGATGGTTTTCAAACACGGCATCCACACATATTAGAAATTCAAACACTCAAAACAGAAACAGCTACTGCTGTGCCAGAGTCCCTGTATGGCCAGTGCACGGCGAGGCACCCGGCATGTCTGGATGCTCCCCAAACGCAGAAGAGGCTCTGGAGTCCCCTCTTAAGGTCCATTTTCAAAAGAGTGCTACTACTTATTTAAAAGTGAAATAAAATAATAAATTAAAATTACAAAAAGAGGCATAAATAGTATTTACCCGCTGCTCAGTCCTCGAGCCAGCCAACCTGCCGGCCAGCAGAATAAGCTGTTGACAAAACACAGCCTCTATTTAAGTCGCAGGCTTCGGGCAGCGGCAGAGAGGAGCCGCCGCTCTCCCCCCGCGCCCCCGAGGGAGGCTGCCGCGGTCTGCTCCCGCACCGGCTCCGGTCTCGGCCCCCGCCGCCGCCGCCACCACCACCTGTCCCCAGCCCCGGCCGAGACCCGGCCGAGCCCCGTGCCGCACGACAGCAGGCAAGCAGCTGGGGGCGGGGGGGGGGGCTCTCCGAAAATCACCGCCACCGCGTTGGGTCTCGGCGGGGCTGCCAGCCCACCTCCCCCCCTCCGCCCCTCCCGGCCGGCACCTCCCCGGGGCGGGCAGAGCGAAGGAGGGATGGAGGGAACATCCATCATCGCGCCCCTCGGGCCGCCCCCTCCCAGGTGCGAGCGGCCGGGAGCGGGCGCACGGCGCGGTCCCGCACTCACCCGGCGCCGCCCGGCCGTGCCCTGAGGGGGCCGCATGCCGCGGGTGCGCGGGCGGTGCGCGGCGCGGCCCAGCTCCGGCGGCAGCAGTGCGCAGCGCCGACAGGAAGGAGGGATGGAGCCGGGGAGGGAGGGAGGGAAGGAGGGAAAGAGAGGGAGGGAGGGAGGGATAGAGGAGCGGGGCTGGCGGGCTGCCCGCGGGAGGAGCCTGCGCTGCGCACCGCCCGCCGCCGCCCCCGGCCCTGCCCCGGGCACCACCGCCTCCCGCCGCCCGGCACGGCCCGGTTCTGCCGGGCCGAGGCCGCCCTTGGCCGTGTGGTGGGGGCCGAGCTGCCGGGGACGCGGCAGCGTCAGCGGTGTGGCTGGGACCCCGGCGGGCTGTGGAGACTGTGCTGCGGGGAGGGCGAAGGCGCGGATCTCATCTGAACCTTTCGGGTTTTTTCTGTGACACGGTCAAATATCCTTTATAGAAAAGCACCTCGAATACTTCAGCGCTGCCTGACCTCCAGGATTGGGCGCGCTGTGCCTGGCCCCACAGACGCAGGCGATTCTTGATTAATTTTATCTTTGTGTTTGCCACTAGTTTTTGAGGTCTGAGACTTGACCTCCAACATTTCTTTGAAGCCACAACTGTTGCAAGTCAGCCTCTCTTTTAAATTAAACTTGAAATCCTCACAATCCCACAGTCTCAAGAGTCGGGCAGTTTAAAAAAAAAAAAAAATAATAAAATGCCACGAGACCCATAAAATCAGAAGAGTTGGCAAGCCTGTGGTTCCTCTCTTGTGCCCCAGTCAACCACAGGAGAATGGGGAGAAAAAGTGAGTGCTGGATTTTCCTTGTATTTTTCTGCCTATGTTTTCCTAGCACTGTTTTTAAAATTGCTGCAGATTGTTTGTTTGTCTCACAACCCAGATGACAGAAAACTGCAAATACTTGGATGGAATTCCTGGGCCAGACTTGTGTCCCACAATGGCTAAATAGATGATTTCAGGTCCCCAAATCCAGACTCTCCTGCCACCCTGCACATTGCATGCACAGTCCAAGTGAACACAGACTATTCTGTAGAGAACAAATCTGCCACTGTTCTATCTCCTTTCCATCATTTTCACTTGGGCAACCAGAACTGAAGCTTCCAGCAAGATGCACGGGAACCTTCTGGTTCAGTCATGGATCAAGATATGTGACTTCAGATTCTGTTCTACCTCAAGAATGCACTTGACCTCAGGCCTTGAACCCTGAGACACTTGTCTGTGTGTTGGCCTGTGTCATCTCAAGAGGATGGATTCATCTTGTTATATACCTATCATTCCTGCATTATTTTAAACCTGATTTGAGGAGAAGCCATGGGCTGTGAATCCCAAGCAGAACATTGATGCACATTGAAACACGCACAACCCCATCACAAATCTGATGGACAGATTTTAAGACAAGACCCTTATTACAGATCTTCTACTTAGTAAATTTAAGCAGTTGCCTTTCCAGCACATCAGTCATCCTTTCACAGTACCAAATCTCTCCTCACTGGAAAGGCTGCTGAATGGCTAATTCTGTGGTGAAGACTTCACTACCAGCACAAAGAGATTTGATATGTCAGCTGCCTAAGAACATTTTCCCATTTAGTTCCTATTCTAGCCCAGAAGCCCTTATACCTTCTTTTACACAAAAGCAACCAAATAACAATGGAATTGGGAATACGCATAGCAGCACAAGGTTTGAGCACACAGGGAGGCATTTAATTGTACACTCCTGTTCAAGGGAGGACTGCCTCTTTCTTTCTTTCCAGATTTCATTAACTGGAGCCTGGTGCCCTCTCTAGAGTCTGCATCTAGGTTTCATGAGGACGTAGCATGCACTTTGTGCCATGGATGACACACACAAATGCACGTTTCCATCCATGAAAATGACACCAGAACTGTTTTTAAAAGGCATGGAAAATTTTAAATAAAATTGTACCACCTTCCTTTTCTGCAACTCATGCTATTTCAGCCATGATAAAGGCTTACAGGCATCTCACTTGTTAGAAAACCCTGTACATGGTACCATCAGTGGTGGTACCATCGTGTACATGGTACCATCAGTAGTGGCAGAAGATTTGGCAAATTTTCTAGATCACAAAACCAAGCAATAGTAGTTTTCACTACTTTCTCTCTTTAATTAGCCATATAGCTTCCCTGTAATCCACAGAATTTCATACAGGAGCTGTGTGTGTTTGAGGCTTTTTTAAAGCAGAAAAGTGGGATTGTGGAATTAGAAGAGGCTTCCAGGTCAAAACCGAGGTAGGGAAAGTTCCTGAAGTTGTTTTAATGTTTTGATTTTGTAATAATGAGTCAATTTTCAGTGACTCAGTTGGAAGGTAAGAGTCCAATTTACGACAAGTCTCTATGGCACAAGTTTCAAGGTGATAAGACTATAGATGGTTGCTATCAATTACCTCTTTTTTTATACAGTGAAATATGTTAATTTTAATATAAACATTCCCTAGATAAACGAGTAGCCTAATTACCCTGCTACTTCTAATCTGCAGTAAATATGCTATGCATGCATCTGGTATCGTCATGACATCTCCGTAAAATATCATAGCTGCTATATTTTTTGAGGAAGCTTATCTGTGTAGAGTACCTACATGAAGTCCATCTATTTTGTTTCCTGCTTTATCTCTGTTTTCCAGAAAACTGAAGGACAGATCCTGGAACGCACAACAATGTCTTTGTATAGTTGTAGGATCTTGTAATTGATGTCAACAGCAGCAGGGCTGTGCCTTTCAACACTAGTATTTTGGACATGGAGTGGGAGAGGTGTAAGTCTCTATGGAAAGTAGGTTAGCTTCAGTTTATCTTAGTCTATCTCAGGGCTTAGTATTACATAGAGAACAACAGATCTGCTGTCTAGGTCAGAAAAAAGTTCTGGAGGCATGTAATTCCAAATGAAAGTGAGAAGTCCAGCTAGGACATTTTCATTAATGAGAGTTTCCTGGAGCCATTTAGTCTTGTGTTTAAGGGTGTGTTGGTTATTTATGGCAGAGAAAAGGAACGGATGTGTTGATGTTCTGGAACTTTTCCTTTGTGCATTGTTTCCCATTTCACAGTTGTATTTGGCACCCACTTTCCTCCAGCCAATAAAGAATATTAAAGAACTTCCTTTGCTGAGAAGCTGTGTGCACATTTTACAAGCCATACAGTGTAACCAGAAGTCTGAAAGGTAGTACTTCTACCAGCATTTACAGAAGCCAGAAATTGCAAATATATAGTATTGCCAGCAAAGGTCTGCCAATGGTTGTTTTTATGTGCTATCTGTTCCTGTTTTCTTTAAAAGAAAAATATTATATAATAAAACCAACAAAGCAAATTTGGGTTTGACTGACTGTGTTCAGGAAGGCCAATAACAAAACTCAGATTGGCTGTGATAAACACAGGAGTAACCTCTGCTCATGCCAAGAATAACCTCGAGTACTGGGGGTAGTGCATGTATTTTTGTACACTTAAAAAGCAACTGTTCTTTCCTAAGAAGTCTCAATGGAAGCATCCCTTATTGTCAAGCTGACACAGAGCTTTTCTTGGAAATGAGTATACTGACCCCAGAGAAATAAACTCTTGGTAATTAATATTTTTCAAATACAGAGCATTTTCTTCATCATTAAAGGCCTATATCTGTAAAACCAGGGACATGTTGGCACTATATTGCTGAAGGGCTTCAAAAAATTCCCTGGTCTCTCTTGTCTGCAGGAAAACCATGTAGCCCATTGTGGTTTTTATGTTTGCAGGGAGAAGCAATGAAGGACTTTGATCTACTGACCTGCTAACTTTGATAGTGCCATGAATTTAAAAAGAAATAGGAAGAAAAACAGTTCTTGCCAAAACTAATTAAATTTAATGCACTCACATTCCTTTCACTGGGAAAAAAAAATCTACCTCAGATGCCTGGGAAATACTGGTGTTGAAATACTGGATTCACTGCCAGTAATAGGACCCTTATTGTTGGCAGTGAAAGTAAAGCTTCTCCCTTGTGTTACAGAGGTGATAGGAGATGGATTACATTGTCACACATTGCCAAATGCCAACTTTGTGTCTAACAGGGGCATTTGTGTGTAGGACAGACAATGAGGGTACCAACTGTTGAGTCTTCACTGAGTACCTTGGGTCTAACTTCACTGGCAGCTACAAACAATTATTTTGAACAGATTTTTTATATCTTCCTGAGTCAAACAGCTGTGCAATTATTTTGCCTCAGACCCTTCCTTGCCTTTCTCTACAGAACCTTTGGAAAAGTTTCTGCCCATCACCTTATATCCTCATTTTCACATCTTTATGCTACCCTCTGCCTTCCTGTTGAGAAGATGTCATCTGAGCTCATGTTATCGGAGCACAGTTTTGGTAGGGTGATGAGTAGCCCACGCTAAGGGAACTGATCTTTTGGTCTTACCGTGTGATCTTGATGTAACCAGCAGATTCCTCACCATTCCTTGATTTGAGTACAGTCAGTCATGCCCATTCGTGTCCAGTAATGCTCATTCTTTCCACCCTTGCTCTAGCTTCTGATGTTCCCCACAAGGAGGCATTTCCACTTGTATTTCATTCAGCTAAATCTTAATACCTCAGTTAAACGTGTCTACAGGGGCTACAGTGAGCTGGTGCCTCAGAAGGGACTTGCTGAAGTTCACCTACTACAACAATCCCCATGCTGTAACCAATTAACAGGTGCTGGCCTGCTTTTCAATCTAAGCACTTGTGCTATCCTACAGGTGGTTACACTACAGTGTAAAGTATAGCACGTGCTTAATCATCACGTTGGATGCATCATAGTGCCAAGTCTAATGAAATAGCATGAGAGATCAGTTGTTGAGACAGTGGTATAGGACACAGAATAAATCTTGAGAAGGAATAAAGCTAAATATATATTTTTGAGGAAACACCAACAAATGGTAAAAATCTTGCTGATTGTGGAACAGTTAGTGGAATCAGTCCTAGAACTAAGATTTATGGATATGAAATTGAAGAGGCATATTTTGTACAGTAGTCGAAGGGCCTAATTACATAAGAAAAAGGAGGATTTATGAGAGTCAGAGAATAGCCAGAAACATGGAAATCTGAAAATAAAAGATACTAAGAACATCTCAGAGATTAATACGCTCGTAATTTTACAAGGCTCCCTGACAGCAGCATATCACATTCATACATCCTGTCATGTTCTGTGCAAATTTCAACTATACTCTTATTTCACAACTCTTTGTTACTGCTGTGTTGGCTCTGTTTCCAGTGCAGTGCCTTTCCCGTCAGTCACACTTTTCTGATCACAAAATTCTCAGCTAGATATTGCCATGCTTTGTCTATTTCTAAGAGATCTCACCGAGAAATGCCCTCTGTACTACAAGGCTTAGTACATTGTTGCTTCAGATTTTCTGTGCATCAGTCCATGGCCTGAACATGTCTGATGAATGTTGGATGAACTTGAAGTGCTCTAAGCTTTTATGAACTTTAGATGCACTCCAGAGTTGATCTCCACATCATCAGGAGCCATTCAACCAGAATTCATGTAAATTCAAGCTGAGCTGCCAGTTTCAGTGAATCCCAAGTAAGTTGCTAGAATTTTCAAAATTCTCATTGTACATAGCTTCCAGACAGCAACACCCTCTCTTCACATTGAACTGTATCCAGGGAAAGAAATATGACTTCTCCAGCACTATCCTTGGATGGAGCTGTTAGCCCACTCACTGCTTGGAAGCAAATTTCTGTGCATCAGCATAGAAGTAGTGAGAAAAAGAGCTCAGCTAGAGAAGAGGTAGAGATAGGTAACAAATTCTGGGCCTGACCTAAATACTGATTTTTTTGTTTGTGTTTCATTTACCCTTGTTAACCACAGTTCTCTTGCAGGCTAATAAAATATCTGCATTTGAACACAAACAGAAGTGCTAACTTTAGTAAAGCAGATAATTCCAGCATGTTTGGAAGTCAGGCTGAAAGAAGTTTTCGTAAAAGCAGGCAATTGTTTGCATGAGGTTAATTATTGCGGCAAATTCTGTATCTATTCTAGGAGTTTCCATCAAGGTGGACCTATTTTTATTCCTAGCTTTATTATTGTACAAAAATAACTCTATGATGGCATACAATTCTAACCTCGTATTGACTTAATTACATATCTGTGTACATTCTTACATCTGCCTACCTGGTGTAACAAGGACTTTTGTTTTCAGTAGTTTGAAGAGTAATGGCAATTTTAATTAGCCTCTGCATAACCTGGTAAAGCCAAAGGAGCTGCCTGCACAGGGCCTGATTTGTTGTAGCATCAGTGCTGCAAGGCTGAAGTTTTTCAGGCAGAGAACAATTTTCTGCAGAACACTTTAGAACACGTGTGGACAGCAGTGGAGACAATAGAAATCTCTGTACATGCTGAAAATTGTGTGACTTAGCATGCTTTGTCTTGTTCCCATTCTTGGCCAAGCTGGATGTCTAGGCAGCTTCATTCCCCACTGCGCTCACATGAGATTCAGACCAACCAGGAGTCACAGAACCACATTTGTCAACACCGAGCTAAAATGGATTCACATTCACACTTGTCTCTGTTCTGCCCTCTCTGCTCTGAAACACAGCTCACCTGGGAGGCTGCAAAGCACATTCTTCAGACAGGTGCTGTGAATGCATGAGGCACAGGCTCATGCATGTTTATAAGCTGATACATGTGTTGGCCTAGATTAGGGCTTGGGAGGTACTTTTTCTGCCATCAGTATGAACTTCAGCATCCATCATGTCTCTTATTCTGTAATCCTGCATTATGTTAACATATTCTTTGCATACATCCACACAATAACACAGATTGAGGAAAAAATGACTTTTTTTTTTTTTTAAATTAACCTTCCCTCAATTTATTTTTTAACTGAATAGAATTGCTTTTGTGAGCTACACTGTGTACAAGCATCAAGCCTCTGGTAGGAGGTAGGCAGGAGGTAGGAATAAACAGCCAAAGTCAAAGGTTGAAGGGCTGTAGGGCTGGAATTAACATCCAAAGGCAGAAGCTGAAGAGCTGAAGGAGCACTCCTACTATGTGTCACACCACAGTCCTGGGCTCTAGGCTGACCTTAGTCTGGTGGAGGTACTGACTTCAAATTTCATCTTTGTGCCTTAGCCATTAGATTGGAGTATTTCAGGCACAGCCAGGGACTCAAGCACACTTGCAATAGCCAGGATGAGCTGACAGAAGGAACCTGAAGGAAAAAAAAGAACTTGCCTTTTGGCCATTGTCTGAAGCATCATAGTTGAGGGAGGTGAGCTGTGTCCCTAGTTGCAAAGTTTGTCTGGACTCTGCTCTTTGTGAGCCTGCATCTGAGCATGACAGCAGTGCTCACCTTCCACAAAGCTCTATAACCGACCCACCTGGATGTGTATTGGAACAGGGAAACTAACTTGCCTGGGAGGAGTACCTGACTTTGAGGAGAACATACATGCTAGAAACTTTTATTAAAGGAGTTATTGCTCTTAACAGCAATTTTAGAGGTAGTTCAGTGAAGCTCCAGTAAAGGTGTTTGGTTTTGGTGTGCTGGCTGTTGCAATCTCTATGTACTGAATGCCTCTTCAGCCTGTGCCTGTTCCCTGTTTAATGCATGGGGCTGCTGTGAAATGTTGAGTTATAGACACTGCAGCATTTGGCAGTTTGATGTTCCTCATAGTTGGACAGGCTGCTAGCTCTCCTTCACTTTAATTAAAATTGCAAACTTGAAAGTCAAGGTCCTGACACACTCTCTGCTGAACCTAAAATGTATGATAAAGAATCCGCATAGGCATCTAGCGAACACGGGAAAAGGCTCACAGGAAGCAACCTGCTGAGCACAGAGCACTTGTTCTAGCCAACAGGAAATTCCTGTTGTTTCATTTGTTTTCTCAGTTTTGCTTTCCTCTACACAGCTCTGTAGGCTGGGCTTTTGTTGTCTTTTGACTTTTGTGTACCAACAGGCAGTGATTCCACCATGCCTTGTTCCAGACCCCTAGCCTTACATGCAGTCTTCCCTCTCATGCCTGCAGTTGGCAAAACTGATGCCAAGGAGGACTCTGAAACTTTCAGCCTGTTAAGCTTTAGAATATACACACGGTGTGAAGTCACATTTAGATGGAGTTTCTTCTGGCTTTGGACATTGTACCACTAACGTCAATCTTTTGTGTCATGTCTTGCCCTACCCACTCAATAGTTCTACTCAAGCCTCACTTAATTAGCATTTGTGGCCCTGAAACCCTCTCTTGGATTTAAACACCAGGGAATTTTTTTTTTTTTTTCCCTGTAGCCACAAGGGAGAAACAACCAAGGCCATCATAAATGTACATACTGACTTTAAAGGCTTGATTGGGAAGTGGAAGAGCTGGAGTGCAATGGGAAGGGGTGCTCCAGAGGCTTTTCCCCCCAGGGTGCTCTGGCCGCCTCCTTAGACTAGAGGGCACTGTCCACTCTGATTTTGAGGCATGGACATCCCTTAAAAACCAACAGGGAAGCAGTGGAGGCAGAAAGGGTTGAAGCGGGAGTGAAGGTGGTTGTGCAAACAATAGTGCCTGAGTAGGGAGCGGGAAGTGCAAGTTTCTGATCCCTGCTCCAGGGCATGCTTTTTTATTTTTATTGTATTCGGGTGCAGAAACCGTGCGTTTTTCACACAGAATGGTGAAGTTTTCTCAGAAAGCTCGGAAGAAACTTGTATTTGCCCGTAACAGTCCCACTATGATTCACCCTGTCCCTTATTCGAGGCAGCAACCTTGACAACTCTCTTGTGCAATCCTACCACTTTCCCGGACTTCACGGGAACACAAGCCTTTGTGTTGAGCTATTTCAGAATGGCCTGACTCCTCCCACCCGCAGAAGAGAAAGCCTGGGCAGAAAGACTTGCTAAAACTCCTACTTCTTTGACACTAACGTAACCTGTGCCATTAATACATGTTCTTTTGACGTCCAAGTGGTAAAAACGTCTCTCTAGCTTTTCCCACATCCAGAGGCAAGAGTTACACTAGCCATGGGTATGTGCCAACCAAATCTGTGCAGCAGTGAGGAAAGGTGATTCTCGGGAATTAAGGGCTGGTTATTCTGTTTCTGTCGGGGAGTACGGAGCAGCACCGTCTTGCAGTGATAGCAGAGCAAGCATCTCACAACTCTAGTGCCCGCAACCCCAGAGAGAGGCTCTGCTATTAGGAGATAAGCTTATATGCTGAACAGATGACAGTAGTTGCATAAATCATTGATTTTTTTGGCAAGAAGTGGTTGCCAGAGAGACTCCAGGCTGCTGTTATTATTGCATATGGATGTGAAGTCTGTTCTGGTAGTGCAACTGGCTCCGACTGCAGAAAGAGGGAGTGTACCAAAGGCTTCAGGGGGAATTTGTACCAGTTGGCCTGTGGGATGGGTTCTCACAGCTGGTAAGAAAAAGTACAACAATAACTCTGCTTCCAAAGGGAGCTACTCAGCTCAGTCTAAGATTGACCCATAAACAAGCGTTTCAGTTTTAGAAGGGAAAATCTGGGGTCAGTCTTACCTTCAACACTAAAAAATGCTAGTTTTGCTAACTACTACAGCTCTGCAAATACTATTGCCTCTGTATTTCTTTCCTCGTTTTGATTGGATAGTTGTTTTGGGTTTGGTGGTTTGTTTTTTTTTTTTTTTTTTTTTTTTTTTTTTGTTCTCCCCTCCCCTCTCCTTTGCTCTTTTGTTTAATTATTCTGAAGCTGGTTAAAAGCTAATCTAGCACTTTCTTACAAAGGTCTATAGTCTGCAATGTCAAGTGTCATAGAAATTTCCAGGGACCTAGCCCTCATCCTATCCTGCAGCAGTCACTGACCAAATGTGATGCTATTCTTACCATTTGAGATAAACCACAAGCTACAAAACCAACCCACTGAATAGCCTCCCAGAGATGCCTTAATTTTCTCCTCTAATGTCAGCACTGTACAGAGAAACAACTTTCACAGGAAATCTCTGTACTGGAAACAAATGAGAAGCATGGCACTCTAAAGATTAGAGAGGAGGGTAATCTTTGTGTTTAGCTAGTCATTTGCAGCTTGAGAAGATAAAGCTAAATTTTATTAAGGGACATAAACAAGCTCCATATTTCTCAGCATGTATATTTAATATCAAATCTGGCCAGGCAAAGTTACAAGTCCCTTGTCTTTGATATATTCAGAAGCATAGTAGGCCTGTGCAAACATTTGATGCCAGTTTTAGTGGAAAAAGAACTCTATACCGTAAGACCTATACCCTCACAAAATTTTTCCTGTAAAAGAGGAAGAGACATTATCATTATGTGGTGACATTATCACTAGAAAAATTGTTACTTTACCACTGTGACTCTTTCTTCCCCAGAATTTTATTTCTAAAAGCCAATTAATGATGTTTAAAGGGTGTGTGTTAATGCTTGCTTTGGAAACAAATGTAATTAATATATAATTTGTGATTTTGCAGTTTTGCTTTTGAAATTAATGCAACACTAAATACTATTTACAAGTTTCAAAACTGATAAAGTTTGATTTTTCTTCAGGAAGGGTTTTGTGCATGAAAACAAACTTTGTTAGTCAAAAGGAAAACAATATTGGACAGCTTCTGAATAATCTTGATAAATTAGTAATTGTGGGAACAATTCTCCACAAATCCACTTCCCACAGTAATAATTACTGATCAATCTATATTCAAAATGGAATCAATATCTAAATTTCACATATCACCGCTGTTATAAAACTTTATATTTTTTTATTGCAGGCTGGTAAATTTTCTATATTCTTTTGATTTATTATTATAAAAGTATTTAGTTTGGTTTTACAAAACTCAGAACGAGAGGCAACAAATGCTCTCTCAAGGGACTATATTCCACAACGTTTTACTTTTCTAGTCCATGTTTTTTGTGATCTTCAAAATCTCCTATTTAGGCCTAATAGGTTCTGAACAGTGAACCTACAGCATCTAAAATAATCCAAAAATTATTTAGATGATGAAGAATCTGTAGCATTCTATGAACAGAAGAGGACCTCCATTACACTATTTTTATATGACTTCTTCATCCAGCAAAATCCAAGGTCTTGATGGCTTGTGAAAAGCAAGAGAAGTTATGCAGATCCAGACCTAGAGAAAGGAAAACATGTAGAGCTGCCTTAGGCATCAGCTGTCTCTACCTCCCTGATGCTCTTTGGAGTGTGATCATCTTGACATGATTTTGATGACAGCAGCTTGGAATCTCTACAAAGTACATCTTTTGGCACTGATCTCTCAGGTTTGCAAAAGACTTAAAATACTGTGTTCTTGGTTTCCCAGTGAAGTTACAGGGCTGTTTTGGGGTATTCCAGTACTGTTAAGACATTTACCCATTTTCCCACTGCTTCTGAATAATGGAACTGAAACCAATATTTGTCTATGGAATGTGTGAGTCTATTGGTATTTTGTAAAAAAACCAAAACCAAAATCAAAATAAACAAACAAAAATTAAAACAAACAAACAAACAAAAACAAAACAAAAAAAACCAACACCAAAACCATTTTCTCTACCCCAAACTTATGCTAGGAGGACTTTTACGGTACATATTTGTGAAGGTCTGCCTAGCCAATAAACAAATAAATGAGCCGGAAGAGAAAGTAGCATGGAAACAGAAGTCACTGCAGAAGCACTTGCCATGAGCAATAGAAAGTTAGATGAGAGCTCCTATGACTGCTGGCTGAAAGAAACAAGGACTTAAGAGCAGTGGAAGAGAATCCAGGTGTTGGAGGCTGATGTACTCAGGAATACAGGTTTACTGGGGTCTTTGTATGTAAACTAGGGTACATCACAAAAGATATGACTCTGTCACTATCACCTTCTCTGAATATGAATAATATACAACAGCCTAAATTTTGTTAGTTGCTCAAATGAAATGGGGGACCTGAGAAGAAATATTACCTGTAAGGCTCATAAAAAACTACCAGAGTGACAGGATACATGAATCTTAGGAATATCCTAGATAAAAGTTACAACTCCTGAACACTGAACAGGCGTTCTATGTCATGTTCTGCTTCCAATCTGAATGGTTACTGTGACAGCCCAAAGAGCTGACAACTGAACCGAAAACGTAAGTACAGAGTGTCCAGTCTTCATCTATGAGTAAATTTGTATAGCTGTTTTGAAGAGATTTTTGGGGTTTTGCTCCGCTCCACTCAAATGGTTTAGAAATGGCAGCATATATGACATGAGAAGTAATTTTCACAGGTAATTTCTGTATTGGAAATAATAACTGGAAGGCATGAGGCTGTAGTGGTTGAGGTAGAAAGGTAGAAGATTACTCACAGGACACTGGCCACAGATTAACAAATCCAGTGATTACTGAGTTCTGGCATAAAATATTGTTGTGCTTTTGCCAGTGAGCTCAGCCAAACAGGATAATCACTGTAAAGACAAGGGGATGAATTTTAAAATTGATGAGCTCTCACTGCTGATATTTGTTTCTGCAATCACAAACCAAGTTTTGAGTTGAGATCCCCCTTCTGAAATAATGTGAAAATGCTTAAATAAGAAAACCAAGGGGGGAAAAAAAAAAAAAAAAGAGGGGGAGTAAAAGAGAGGCAAATACACCCAAATGCAACCCTCACCAACTTCTAAATACAACTATTTTCATATTATAACAAAGAAAATATATTTGAAAATAATTTTAACAATAATTAAATGTCCATATTCTGTTACAAAAACTGTCAAGAACTTGATATACCTCTGGAAATTTCAGTGCAGAAGGAATGTTAAAATCATCTGTATAAATGAACTGAGGTGCTTTGGCCAGTGTTGTGGTTTTTTGTGTGTGTGTTTTGGTTTTTTTTTCTTTTCTTTTTTTTTCTTTTTTTCCTTCTTCTTCTTTTCAGTAATAATCCTACTTTTTATTCTTCTGCTTGTGATTTTTTAAGAACACATTGCAATTGACTGCTCTGAGTGACATAATTTGATGATAGATTTAAGCAATCAGTATTTAGTAATCCTATATGATTTTCATTGGAGTCAAATAAAGAAATACACTGGTGATTTTCATAGATAAAGTCTTAGAATACGATCAAAATTTTTGAATGATTTTCTATTTAGTAACACAGACAGGTGCCAGCTTGAATGTCTAAAATGCTACACGTGGAGATATGCAAAAAAATGGCTTCTGAAGATACTCATACATGACGATTATCAACAAGATTGTTAAGATGAAAGGTTTATTAAATGATGCTTATACTGTTTATTTTCTATTATAAACAGAAGTCTAGAGCATATTCCTTTAAAATCTATCAACTCACATAGAAATGACAATTATATCATGACCTTGAACTTGTAAAGGGATGAAAAAACTTTTCTCAAGTCCTTGATCTGAAAGCTGTGAGCTGTTAAAAGTTAGTTTGTTTGAGAGATGATGCCTGCAGCAACAGATGGAACCGCCTGAGGAAGCCTGAGTATATTCAAAAGCTTCCGAATGATTCCAGTAAAAATCCTTGTACAGAAAGTCCCAGCTCACTTCTTGTTTACTTGGTTAGCTGCTGCAGAGGAGTCACATAGGATTTCCCTAACAAATCACATGGTCTCGTATTGCAGCATCTTTGAGCCAAATGCATAGAAAACCTTGGGTAACCTTTTCTTCTTCAATATACACAGGGAGAAATAATCTGTTTTCAACATTTTTGGCCCCTGCATTGCATAGACAATGGCCAAATAATGACCTATTTCAGCATATTTCCTCCTGCACTCTGAACAGTATCTTTATAATTTTCTGTCAGTCTTATCCTTAACATACTGGAATTTATAAGTCAGAGGGTCATACATGTAGTAACATAACATGAATGTAGGTTTACAAATTTGAGTATTAGTTCACAGGAAATTACTCTGTTCCAGATGCTTTGAGATATTTTCCTGTGCCTACTGAGAGACAAACAGAACTGAGGCTGGAAGAGGCTTTGAAAGAGTTTTTGGAAAGTCTGGCTTCGAATATCTGTTTCTTTCTTAGGCTCTTCAAAGTCACACATGGCCTCGCCCTTGAGCATTTGGCTTTCATAACTTTGGCTTTTTCTCTGAGCACTGAGTGCAAGTGCCTTCAGTCAGTGTCCTTATTGCAAAAGATGCCTAAAGATAGCCAATACAAAATCAGAACAATGCAGATTTTTCCAGATTCCTACTATAAGGTGTTAAGTTGAACACTTGTCAGGAGAAGGGGAGATTTGAATTCTAACACCTGCTCTGACTGCTCTGAATCCACTCACTGTTTAACATAAATAGCCCTTTAAGCAGGACCAGAACTCAGAGCTCCATTGGTCTGTGGAAGTGCTATAATTACTGAAAAACTGCTGTCTTTTTCCTGCTTGGTGAGACCTGAAGCCTTTCTACAGAATGACTTGGCTTTCACAGAAGCAGTAACAAAAGACATCGATTACCTGTGTCACACACACTGCTTAAGGAATACCTGCCTTGGATATGCAGTTTCCTACCAAATGTGTAGAAAGTTTTAGGTCACTAATTTCTGTACAGTTTATGCAAAAGAAATCTGCACTTACGTGGTGATGTGCTTGAATGTCCAATTTAAATTCCCTATGTTGTTTTTACTCTTTTGGGTTTCCCTTTTACACATTGTGCCCTCCTGGCCTGAACCATGCCCAGCCCCATGTCAGTCTTGTGCCTGACTCTACCCTTATTGCAGATACCTCCATCAGCCACATCTGCTGAGTTGCCCGTCTACCCTGTACCAGTACTTCTCCCCTCCTTTGGAACTGCCAATCCTCCCCAGGCCCCTCCTATTCCTCTAGAATGTTCCACATCAATCCCTCAGTCTCGATGTCCTTAGTATAGACTGATCCCTCCCCTCGTGCACTTTTATTGGTTGTAGCACTTTCTTCCTCCACATTGTGTTCCTCCCCCAAGCAATCCTCAGTGGTTGATGTTTGGTGACCACCCCCTGTTCCACCCCCACTTAAAAAGTCATTTGTCAGCACTCTCTGGCTTTTGGCCCTGCCTCCCATTCCAGGGTCGGCTGTTGTTGGGTGCTGCACACAAGGGTCCCTCCTTCCTTCGTTGCTGCTGCTCCTGGGCACGAGGTGCCACCTGACCCTGCAGCAGAGTGCAGCCTAAGCCCTTTGCTCAGCGCTGTTGCCCGAGCCAAGGAGGGTTCGGGGCAGCTGCTCATTTTGACACGGCTCTCACAGCCACTGGGCTAGCAGGAGAGGCTTTGACAAAGGCTGAGGGTTGTGTCAACAACTGGTGCCCAGCATGGTTTGGCTCTAAGGCTGAGGGTTGTGTTACACTTACGCTGCAAAGTACCCGTGACATTGAAAATAAATATGCTTATATTCTATAAATAGAATTCTATAATTCTGACAAATTATAATGCATACATAATTTCCAGTTCCACTGTCTTGCTGGTTTATGCAGAAAAAATTAAGTAGGCTTTCTTGTAATATCTGTGAAAGATTTTCATTCCCTTAGTAAAGAGAAGGCATAGCACACTCATGACTCAGGCAAATAGGAGAGAAGGTGATAAGAATTTTTACTGATGTTTACTAGATTTTTTATTACGCTCTTTGTTTTCACTGATGTCATCCTCACTAACTTGTGCTCGTACCACATGTAAAACAGGACCCACTTAAGTGAAATTCATTCTTCTTAGAAGACTTAGAAGACTGTTATGACAGATTTATTTTCTTGATTTTGTGCCGAGTAACTCACAAAATATTTTATGTTAATGATGCCTTTCTCACCAGTATTCTTCCACAGAAGGCACTGACACCATTGATACCACAATGACAGTGATGTTGATAAAATATGTATTTAAGAACAGCAACCATTTCCCCACAGGATTTCATGTTAATACTAAAGGCTCTGTTCAAATCTTTGTCATGGAAAAGCTCCCTTTGAATCCAGTGGGGTTTGGATCAGTTCCTTGGACTCTGAGGCCAGAAAGCTTTCTTCACTGACATAGATTCATTAACTTGGACAAGTACCTGCAGGGAAGCCATGATATGTTCTCAGTAGGTGACAAAAGCTGCACAAAGAGGAATTTTAGTGATTCAGTGATGATGACAGCCTAAATAACCAGCTGGTGGCCATACTAGGGGTCAGGGTTGTCTGGTGCAAATTATGCATCTAATTCTTATGAAATGAATAAAATATTTACTCCATCATGCCATATCTTGAAATGCAACTAGAAGAAAAGCTCTAAACTATAAAAAAAAGTACTGGAAAATGTTCCTTCTCTTCAAAGAAAACTTTGCAGCCCAGGTCAGTAGTTCAGACACTCATTTCCAAGGTGATCTGTGAAAGTTTTCAGTATACATCCTTCTCACATTTGTGCTCCACTGAAGAGTTAATGTTTTTGGCAAGTTTTTTATTTTTGCAAAGCATAAACTTCGCAAAAACACAGCATTTTGTTTAAATGATGTGTTTAGTTCTCTTACCCAACAGAAATTAAAGGTTTTGGAAATCACATTAAGCTTGCTGTATAGACTGTGCACAAACTTTGTGGTTGCTTTTGTGTCCTCAGTGACTCACCCATAGTTGTTTTTGTATTCCTAAAATATAGATTTAGCTTCAACTTCGGTTCAGCTTTTATAGTAACATTTGATGCACTCTGTCTTCAGATCTGGAAGGTATTTTTAAAGTAATTTATTTTCTCTCTGTGCCTCTGACTCTTTCCAAAAAGCACTAGTGTGTCTTATATTTCTGTATTCAATTGTAGATAAAACTTAGCACAAAGCTAAGTTAAAAAGTAATTCTGTTACAAAATCACTTACCGGCGGGAAATACCCTTCTCTTAATTTCCAAGCCCAAAAGTGGCACTTTCTTCAATGGTTTCATGAAAGAATACAGAATAACGAGTTTGGCAATCAGTAGTTATCAACTGCATTTGAGTGGACAAGGACAGTAATTCAATGCTGCTTTAGATAATTGGAAAGCATCCTTAAGCATGAGCATCCAAACCTTACTTGTGCTCTTGAAGTTAAAAAATTACTATTTTTCCCAATTTTGGGCATGTGATATGGTTGCATTAGGAAAACTAAAATGTAACTTCATAGCTCATATTGCTACTGAGGTATTAATTGACACCAGGCATAATGTTTTAAATGCAAGAACCAGGAACATTATTATTCACTACTGTGTATTTCAGGGCAGAAGAACATGCATTTTCAAATACTTAGGCAAAAAGCTAGTCTCCAGAAAATAAGTGGGAAAAGACTTTTCCTTCATAATGGCAATTAAATCTGGCTTGAAATCCACAGATTGCTTGATAATTCTGGGCGGAAGAGCTTCTGCTGCACATAACAAATGAGCAGTGAGATGTATCTCAATTTTTGTTACTACTTTCAACCCTGTATGTGTGGTCAGCCTAGCAGTACAGTGTGCATGATAAGCACAGCTCACTTTTGCCTCAGAGACACCGGGACCTGGACATTACCCTCATCTTTTTTGACTTGGGGAATCAAACTTCTATTTAAGCTGAAGTAGAACTGCTTAAAATACAAGGCTCCTCCTTTGTTTATTTTGAGACCTAGTTGTGTAAACTCAGGAATGATATGAATGGTGATATGGGTTAGGATTTAGGTTGCTCACCATTTGGCAGACCGTAATCGCAATGTACTCGTCTGTTACACGCCTGTCTCCTATGGCATGTGGGTATGCCTGTGGGGCATAAATCTCTGCTGGTGGTCCATTTAATTCCCGCATTCTTGCTGTCTTCCTCCCTGCATGGATTTAGAGAACATAATGACTCATGACTCCTCAGTTTACCCCAAACTCCTTCTGCTTGGGCAAATTTTTTGTGTAGGTGGTCACATGTATTAAGAACACAGTTTTAACTTACTGTTTCCACTTTGCTTCCTTTTGATTGACCATCCTCAAGCAGCAGCGGAAGAACTTTACCCAGGTGCTTCTTGGTCTGCCTTGTGTCACACACTTTGACCACTGAAGCTATGGGGATTAAACAACTATTCACATTCTTTATTGACCCCCCATTATTTCTAATTAATTTTCTTACCCACACATGCTTGAGCAGTGTTTTATTTCTGAAGTTATTTCATTTATTTGTCTTTTCAGTAAATGACAAAGTGTCACTTCTATGTAAAACAAGATGAATTAAAATTGTCTGGTATGTTTTGGTATTCTGATTTTAAAATAAAGTAACACGCGTTCCTAATACATTCACCTTCTCAGACTGATATTAATTTCAGTATTGCCACTGATTGTCAATACTCTGAGGTACTTTAGCAGCCATGTTCTGGTCTCTACAATTATCAGCTGATAGAGAAGTTTGTCTGAAATTCTCTTATCAGAGTTGGCTTTATCTTCATTTATCCTAATCCCATTTTTCTTTCTACTTCCTTGAGGTGTCCAATTATCATTTGTATCTTATTTTCTTTCTTCTGCAAGCACCAAAATTACTAGTGAGATCAGAGATACTAGTGAAAATCACCTAATTTCTGTTCCTCCAGAAATTTTTTAGTTGTGCTATGGCTCAAAGGACATCTTAAGAAGACACAACAAAGCAATCTTTCCGTGTACTCCCACTCCTGTTTTCCAGAGACCACATTTCTATTTAGTTATTCTCTTCTGTGTAAGAGAAAGGTATATACAAGGTCACCAGTTGGAATTTACGATGAGTAGGAAGTTTTATGAGACTTATTACTGTTTATTTCAACACTTTTTGAAAATGCTGGAGAAAAAGTATTTGCAGTCCAACAAGGTCAGTTTCTATATTTAATCTATTTTATCCCACCATCCCACAAAGTTGCTTCCATCATTTCTCTGGTTACAATTATTTGGTTCTAAAATTCCCCACACTTTGTTCTTTTTTTCTTGATGGGAGCTTATACTGCCTTTTAAATCTCCTATAAATTTATCTTCCTCAAACAGCTCAGCTATCTTTAACACATCTATACTAAGAAAGTCACTAAAACCTCCCTCCCTCTCTCCCTCTATCCATAACTGCATTCTTGCTATCACACTCACAGCTGATGCTGTCCCCATGTGTTGTCGCTCTCATAAAATACTCCCACATTATCTGCATTTTCCTTTTGCTTCATTCATTTCACCAAATCCTGGAAACCCTCCATAGTCTTCTTTTTTGCTTTTTTGCCTTATCGTGCTTATACCACACTTAGCATGAGACCAGCTTGAGGGTTCTACACTCACTGTTACATGTCTGTCTCCAGTTACATTCCCACGAGCTCTTTCAATATTTTGTCCTTACACCTAGAATTCTCCTGAATTATTTGAATCTTCTTTGATCTGTCATGATGTTTCCTGAAGCCTGTTTTAATTGCTACCTAATACAGACTGTCTTACAAGTACCTCCATGTTGTGTTATATCTGTAACTTGCCTACTGATTTTTTGTCCCATTTTTGTGCTATCACACTCTGTAACTTTTCTGCTTTGCCTCTTGAGACAAAACATGCAATGAAATTACTGGGGACCACTTTGATGAAAAAATGGATATGCTTGAACATTTTGATTAAGAACATTTTTGTGATATTCAGCTGTATACTTAACTGTGACAAAACCAATTTATAAACATTAGATCCCTGCCTTCCACATCTTCCTTTGCTACTTTGGTATTGGAGCCATACATCACTATTTGGTAACACTTTGCAATATTCTTGAAGACTATCACAATCAGGCAGAATTAGTCTTTTAAGTTGTTAGGGATTTCTTTGCTGGGAGCACATTCTTTTATTTCCTGTATTTGGGATTCTCTACTTGCTTAAGATACTGACAGTTTGCTTGTTTTTTCCTTCAAGGATTATAAAAATGGAGAATATAATTTCAGGGGATTGATAACATATCAGTGGTGATAAAGAGAGTCATAATCATATCCTCCTTGACTTTCCTCCTCCTTCTGACCATTGCTGCTAAAAAAATAGTGATGATCCTCCCTAAGAAGCAGGAGCAGTCTTGGATACCTTTCCCTCCATTTGGTAGAACCACCTGTGAATGATATCTCTCTCTACATGGCACCACTCACCATGAAGTTTCTTTCAGTTCAACTATTGACTTGTTTAATAATAATAATAATAATAATAATAATAATAATAATAATAATAATAATAATAATAATAATGTAGTGGTAGTAATAATAATAATTTGAAAACTTGTCTTGTCTGAGAAAACCATAAGAAACTTTATTTAAAAGACTATCACGTGCATGTCATTTTATATTTCCTGCACTCTAGTTTGGAGTACTCCTACCCTGGGTAACAATGTTCCTTGCATGCCTCAGGATTTGTAGTGCAGGGGATATCTCTTGCAGCTTAGAATGGAACAGTAAGTCTAAGCTTTGAAGGCACCTTATGAATGAAGGCCGCACTTCACAGAATTTGAGTACTTCTGTCCTTGCTCTCCTTTAAAAATTACAGCCCAACCATAACACTAAATTTGTGCAACTGTCAGACATTTTGAGACGTCTTACAGAAAATACATTTTCATGGTCTTTCCGTCTGTACTTATTATGCCAGAATAAGAGGCATATTGTCTTTCACAGCAGTTGTTACTCCAATATTCCTTTTTCATAATAAAATCAATTGAAACTGTTTCGACAAAAGACAGCCTGCACTCATCATGTCATGTCTAGAAGTCTGTGGGAATTCCTGTAAAGCAAAAAATCACTATGTGGCCTGCTAAAAAGAGCATTAATGCCTTTCTCTGGGTATCTGTTTGTATGTCCATGTCTGTGCATATCTGCAGGGTGGTATTGCCAGTGTAGACCTAATTTAATTGAGAAAATGAAAGCATGACTTAAAATTTCTCCTCAGAATGTTTTTATCTCGAATTCCATTTTTTTTATTCCTGGGGCACAGCCATTCTTTCCTGCTGTTGAGATGCCAGGATCATAGCTACAACAGAATAGGAAGAGAAGCAGTGCAAGATAAAATCAGGCTCCTTGTAATGGATTGATTTGACAAATTATATAAGCATTTTTAAACTCAAGTGGCTATTTAGTTTCTTTGTTGAACACAGATGGATTTTAGAATAAAGCATATCTCTACTCTGAAATTCTTTGTTGAGGCAGTATCTCAAAACTAATAATGACCCAGTGCAACAGTGAAGATTTTACAGCCTTCTGCTACAGGGCACTCTGCAGCCTGAACCAAGGTCCACTCCTAATTTGCACGGGGAGAGCTTCTCTATGTTTGTCCCACAGGTGTCAATTGCAGAAGACATTAAGTGTTTCCTTGGCTCTGCTTCTTTACTGACCAGCTGTGAAGAGTTCTGCAAGACTCCTACAGGTAAAAGCAAAGGGAGATGAGGTAAACAGGCTGGCATTGGCAAGAAGTGCAGCAGAAGGAACAGCAGCTGTCTCAAAAAGCCTTTACCTCAGAGGCCAACATCCTGAAGTACCCAGGGAATATGTTCTGCTCACATTCTGTGCTTTCAAGTTTTAAAGGAGGGAAACAAGGGAAACTGAGGAATATTCTGAAATGGGTAAGTGCTTAGGATGTTTCCTTAGCCATTAAATAGGTGCATTTCTAATGGATTCTTATGGTAAATTATGATACAGTAATACAGCCACAGGATATACTTGATTGCAAATCTGGCCTCTACTTTAAGAGTCATTTCTATAGGGAAGCAAATGAGTAGAGGAAAAGACCAAGACACTGGTGTGGAAATCGGGCCTGGGCTTGGTTTTACATAATTCCACAGCTCTAAATCTTTGTGAACATCACTGGTGGTTAATGTTGCTACAACATTCACCATGGTGAATGAGTAACTTCTTCTCACCTAGATAAAAGTAACAGGCTTTGGTTGAACACCCAGCGTCTTTTGCCTGTGGAAAACAAAGAACTGGAGATGCAGTAGCTAACAGAGACCCAGGAGTACTGGAGCTTACAGCTGCCTGAGGGGAAACAATAAGAGTATGTGTATTGACAGCACTGGTCACAGCCTCCCTCTCCCTCACAACTGGCGCCATTTAGTGGGATGTGTCCAGGTAAGTTATTCTCATGGAGAAAAAAAGAAATAAAAATAAGTCTTAGTAACTTAATAGCCTAGCGATTAAAACTCAGCCTATACCTGGGATCTCATCTTGTTCAAGTTTAATAGCAGATCTTTCCTATGTCAAGTGGGGCAATTGTTTTCTATTTCTCCTGTAGTAGTTATCTCACTCTATACAAACTTTTGAAATAATCTTTGGGCAAGAAAAAGAGAACTTCTTCTGTGTCTTGATGCTGAGGACACAATTCTGGGGTGCTGTGAACAGTCCTATCCCTCCACCCAGCAGGTGTTTCAGTATTTTATGAGAAGTAGAAAAACTTAAGCCATCTAAAACATCTAATTCAGAGGGCAGTGACTGGAGACCTCAGCTGGAAAATGGCAGGACCCAATTAAGAATCTTTCTTGTTTAAATAATTTGGAGTAAGAATGTAAAACCAATTCTTCCATTTGCAGGGACTTCCTCTTGCTATCTAATTTTTGAGTGAGGATCGATAGAGCGGCCTAATGCCTGATGGTGGAAATTTCAGAAATGTTAAAGGCAAAGAGTCAAGCACAGTAACTTTAAGCAGATAAAGAGCTACATAGCAACTGATTTTAGAAGCTCCTAGTAGTAACATGGTGCTGAAATCAGGGCCCTAAAATACAGGACCTTTATTGTTCCCATAACTTTAGCTTCTGTAACTTAAGAGGCTACGCTGAAACCTTTTTCTTTCCCCTCCTCAGTGAGATTCTGCATTGTCACAATCAGATAATCATTCCTACTTAGGCTGAAAACTTCCCTGGTAGAGATCCTCATCAAAGCCTCTATGTGCTCCTGAATGCAATAAAATGATCAGCACTGCCTACTGCCTAGTCTGGCAGTTCTGGTCTGGCAGTCTTGAGGTACTGGATGGTGAAAGTTGATGGAATTGTGGCTTGTATGTGACTATGGTGAAATTGTTTTCTCATGTGCAATAGATAACTAAGTAAGATATATGTAGTGTTTAAACTGTAAATAGTCTTCTTACGTACATCTTGGTCCAAAAGTTTGAATGTAAGATATTTGAGTGGAACTGTTCTTGTTCCATTCCCGGAAAGCTCATCTGCTTTTTTTGAGCCAACAGTGTGATGTCACTTTCCCCTACAATTCTTTCCCCACTTAGCATAGAAATTCTATGACTGATAATGATGAAGAAATACTGTACCATTATCTGTAATACAGCTTTTGGAACTCTATAAAAGTAATCAGTAGGAAATTGTGAGCCTTCTTTTCCTCCAAAACCTCATATAGTGCTAAATAGTGTGCACTGCTTCAGAATGGGATTATTTGATTAAAACAAATTCGGGAAATGAGTTTTTTCACTGTCAAGGCTATATAAATAATGATAAAGTCTTCATTTTACTTAGGACTTTTCACAAGCACTAAATAGGTAAAACAAAAATTAACTAAGCCTATCTCTGGAAATCTTTATCAAGTCAAGGATGCTATTGTTAACTACATTCAGCACTTAAAAAGGTAAGCAGGAAGATATGGTGACAGTTCTCATCTTGCCTTACAACTACTGTCTAGATTTATGTTTACTGTGGGCATGCTCCTAATGCCTATATTCATAGCAACAACATTTACATGCTTTTAGTAACATTGTTAAGAGATTCTTAAACAAACATATACATAAATATAAACAAAAATATACTTGTGATACCCTATGCTTTAGAAATATCCTGAATTAAGTGAATCTACCTTAATAAGCACCTTAGTATTCAAGTACCAAAAATATAGGTAGACAGTTATAGCTTTTAGTCTTCTTTACTGCATTGCCCATGGAGAAGGAAGACCACCTTTTAAATGCATGAAAGACAATGTAAATGCAAAATGTCATTTCAGAAACTTTGATTGGTTCAGAATAATGCAACTATGTGGACTGAACAGAAAAAGAGCTACAGCTAGTGTTTGTGTGATGCTTGACTCAAAGAAAATATTTACTGAAAGAGATAGGACAAGATGCTGCCCTATTTTATGCATCTGGAATTAAGGACAGTAAACAGGATAAGCGCTCACTCTGAAAGTCCATGTGTTATAGAGAATATCCCTGAAATAAGTAAAGGAAAAGAGAAATAGGAAAAAAAGGGAGCTCTGCCAGTCTCCTCTGTAGGAGTAAACAGGATTAGGTATAATGAGATTATCAAGTAATTTTGTATGGCAGCACCCACATAAATCAACAGACAAGGGGGAGGGAGATGGACTCTGCAGTAACTGTTAATAGCAGCAGTGTACCAGCCATAAGAATAAGACTTCCTCCTTTCTTGCCTCCTTTTCTCAATGTGGAATACTATTCTAGTTGTAGGACTGTAATTAAAATTCTAACCAAGCATGGCATCTGATAGCAAGAGTTTTTCTGTCCAGCAGTCAGTGTGTTCGAGCAAGCCAACAGGACAAAAAATGTTCCCATGTTGACCTTTTCCACGAGTCACTGTTTGTTTTCTCCTTAATTCTCTGGAAGCATATCACTTAAGATATACAAGCCACCAAAACCAGAGTAAATGTGGTTTTTGTCTGTTGCCACAAAAATGGCTCCATAACTAGGAGAGTATAACCCATCCTGGTAGAATATCCTCTTTATTAGTGATATTCTGCCTGTATTAGAATCAACCTTGTGATAACCTCTGGAAGAATATAATCCCACTGTCATTCCTGTTACCAAAGTCTTATCTGATCTCCATTTTCCTTTTCCTGTCCTGTCACTGGCAGACTCAGAGTTCATCATATTTCCTGTGCTATTTAAAGAACTTCTTGGGCTGGTGCATTATTTTAAGCTTGCCTCTGTATGATTTAAAATACCAGCAGGAAGCATTTACCCTACACAAATCATAGTTACTGTACAATGCTCAGTCCATACACATACCAATTTGGCACATTACATATAAACAGGATAAGGTATGAAAACAGAGGATTCTGGACCACATAACATTTTAATTTTTTTCTGCCCAGTCTTCAAATATGCTTACCATATTAGGGAACCCTACCACAACTGCTTGGGAAGGTTTCTGAATACAACTTGAGAAGTGGCATGTGTATCATGCTGAAAAGTTTCTTGTGTTGTAGCAGAGGATGTATTTATGACAAAGGAGAATAAGAACTGTAGCTTCTGATAGCAACTGGTGATGAAAGCAGAATTGTACTGTGTCGGGATCGTTTGGATCCACCACTTGCAGAATTATTTCACCCACATGAATCTGAGATTTTCTACTGTGTGTGTTCTGTTTCAGCTCAGTTAGAAAACTGCTCATACTAAGGCTCCATAATGATTTATCCCTAGGTCATATTCACATTATTGCTTTTCTCCTCTTGAGTCCAAAAAAAGAGAATGTCAACTTACTTGAAAGTTTAATGAAAGATATTTTTTCCTGTCAAGTAGGGAAGATTATCGCTTATTATTTGTCTGATGAATTTGCATGAAAAGGATCTAAGGTTCCTTGCAAAAGCCAGCAGGACTCCTTACTGCTATGTGTCCTGGATCACAAGCTGCCACTTTCGAGAAAGAGGAGTAACCTGCATGCATAGGATTTCTTTCAGTCATGATTGTAGGAGGGTATAGGCCAGGTGTTTAATAAACACACATGGTATGAATATGCCACATATGGAAGAAAATCTATTTAATTCATTGTTGTAGTAAAATTAGCCTTCTCTTCTGGATTTTTTTTTTTTTTTTTTTTTTTTTTTTTTTGTCTATGATATTTAAAATTAAAAGCAAACAATAAGTTAGCTAAACCCAAACCAGGCTGTTGGCAGCTGTGTTCCAGAGATGGAAAGATGCCAAGGGAAACTGATTCCTGAGCGTGAAAACAAGTGTTGAGAACAATGAAACAATTTTTCTCAGCTATTTCTCTTGCACAGGCTTATAGCTCTACATATCCAGAATCTTCCTGCAAATATTAGTGTGGTCATGAGTGTTAATTCCTCAAGAGCTTACGAGGACAGCAACATCCAAAGATAAGATGGAAGTGATCTCTTCCCCACTAACATTGTCTTGTATGTGCAAGTGCAAGGGCAAATTTCTTGCCTTTAGCTTTGACAGCCACAAATCCACAGATGGTCTCCAGACTAACATACATAGACTATCATGATGGCTAAGGTTGGAGGTGACCTCTAGAGGTCATCTGGTCCAACTTGCCTCTCAAGCAGGTCATCACTTGCCTAGGACTATGCAGAGTTACATGGAACATGTAGACTATTCCAAAGCTAGAAACTCTACCCCCTTTCCCGGGAACCTTTCCCTGTGCTCAGTGAACATTACAGAAAGTTTTTCTTGATGTCCAGAGGGAACCTCCTGTGTTTCAGTTTGTGCTGATTTCCTCTCAGCCTGTTACAGGGCACCAGGAAAGGGCCTCGCTCCATCTTGCTTACAGATTCCCTTCAGGTTTTATACATGTTGATGCAATCCCTCCATGAGCCTTCCCTTCTCCATGTTGAACATTCCTAGCTCTATCAGCCTGTCCTAACAAGGGCAGTGATCTAATACGTTAGTTACCTTAGTGGTCCTTCTCTGGACTGTCCAGTACTTCTGCACAAGGCTTTTTATTTGCAGCAATAGCAAAGAGTACCTTATGGGGTCATTAAAATCCCGTTTTCCATCACAAACATGCTAAAAGAGGTAGGGTTTGTAGAATTCCCTCTTAGTTATAGTGGCAAGTAGCGTTAAAGTGTCTTCCAGTTCTGGAAGCTGTGGTCTGCACTCCAGCATTGGAGACAGTGGGCTCTCCACATGCAGGACTTTCCTGTCATGAAGGCACGCTGGCTATGATCATTGACTGCATTGACCTTCTGGTGTTTTTCCTCCCAGAATTATCTTCTCCATAACCTTACCAGGCACTGAAGTGAGACTGACAGGCCTGTAGTTTCCTGGGTCATCTTTCTTGTCCTTTCATAAGCTGATTCTCTTGCCTTCCTTTCTGTTTAGGATTAATCCATTCCTGCCTCCTAGCAACCACTTGCCATTGCAACTCCAGCCAAGAGAGCCTGTAAACATCCGCTGTGTAAGTGCCTAATGCAAGTGGAGTTAATGAACTGTTCATAAGTACTGTTGCCTCTAGCTAGTGGAGCCTAAGATTTGCACCACGCATGCCTCTGTCAGCACCCTCAGGAATGAGATCGTGAGATTATCTGCAAACACAGCAACTGATAACTCGTGCTTGAGTAACTAGGGAAAAATATGCTCTTCCCTTGACATACCAAATCCAGATGGACTTGCTGAGGACTCTATGAATGCCTTACAGGGCTGTTAAGGTGCTATCAGAAATACGTTCATCCATTTAATCAGAGTACCTGCATTTGGTACTTATTTATTCTAGGATCCCTCTAGCATCGGGGGAGATATGGAGAGAAATTTAAATCCAAATCTGAGTTAGTCTTTGGGGTTTCCTTTCTCCACTAATTCCACAGTGAGTTAAAACAGTTAGACTTCTCTGAAGCTAGGTAGGATAAATCTGTGTATATCTCAGGAATCCCTGTTTTTCACCTATATCATTATCTCTGTGTATGGATAAGCAAAGGATGTATAACCAGGTTGGTGTCATTTGATGTTTTTTCTGCGTAATTTGAGGACCTGAACTGCCCTGAGCATCTCCAAGACACACCTTTATAGAATTGTAGAACCACAGAATAATTTGGGTTGGAAAGGACCTTAAAGATCATATAGTTCCAAGCCCTCTGCCTTGTGCAACCTTTATGTCATGTAAAACTGTGATCAATGTAGATGCTACTGAAACATGAACATTTACATTACACAGTTCATTTAACTCCTCCTGAGGGGTGCCTTCTAACATTCTAGCCAGCTTTTTTGCAGGAGGCAGATATCTACTCTGCTTATTTTACTGATGAAGTAAATTCGTTTGCCTTGTAACAACTGTGTGCCAAATCAGTTCTTTGCATTCTTTCTTGTACCAGAAACTTTAGCAGAAATATTTATTAATTTAAGAGTTTCCTGCCTCTTGTTCCATGGCATGGTCCAGAGTTCTTTTGATTGTGCTAACACTACTGTCTGTGCAATCACATTACAATGTAGATCAATGAACAACTAATTTTAAAAAGAACCCTTAAAAACCTGGAGATCTCTTACAGTCAAGATTGTATTTAAGAAAGCACATGCCACTGTAATAAATAATGAGGTTATGTGGAAAAATATTTTATGATTTTCAGTTGGATTCAGATCAGGTTTACTCATTGGCTTTGGCAAGTGAACACCCAGGTCACACAAAGAGTACTTTAAGTACCATATAATATAGTAAAGTGCATGTGGAATACACCAGAGAGCTCAGACAGGAAAGGTGGGGTTCATCTCACTTCACGTTACACCTCTGCAACAAGGATCTCTGCTCATTTACAGATAATGGTGAGAAACAGCCTTTTAAAAAGGTGATTAATTTCAGATGATAAGATGAATTGTGCTCTGCTAAGTGCCTGTTTCTCACCACTGATTGTGAGGAAGTGTGGAGTCACTGGCTCCGTTGTGGACATCTAGCTTTGAATTCCTCCCTGCCTTTCCTGGCAGAGACACGTCACACTCTTTTCTGCACAGGCACACACAAGCACATGCCTATAACATACATGTAAGGATGTGTTAGTTCCCATGTATAAGCCCTTTCCCCTCCAGTTTTCTGCCACTTCTCTTCATAAAGTGACCATATGTGCTACAAATTATGTGGGTTCTTCAAAGAAAGAGAAGAAGGGCAACAGATCAGGCTTCTTTCTCTTACCCAAGTCCTCTAATTTCACACCTGCTCAAAAATAGCAGCTCTCAACAGCTAGCAGCAGCCTCCTTGCACTCAGTTATCGCGACTGGCTAAGCACAAAATCAAGGCAGCCACAAGTATTTGTGTTAGCATAAAAGGCAGACAGTCCTTGGATGTCCATGCTGCAATAGGGAGTTTAGGCACTCCTCCTTGTTGGCTCTATTAAATGATGTAAAGGTGTGCAAACTCCAAATGTCCAGTGTTCTCCCTTTAGCTGAGAGGAAATTTTAAATTAAAGAAGTTAGCTAATAACCATGTGGTGAATCAGAGGTTGTTCGCTGTGGGTACTATTTGCTGTTTATTCTCCTTGCATAAATGTTCATATCTCCTTCACTATGGACTAATAGTATCAACTAACTACCCATTCCTATGCCTTGGAAGTTAATCCACTCCAAATTCAGCCATCTAAATGGATGGAGGTTCTAGGACCTAGAGGTATGTTTTCAATCTGCATTATTCAGCCTGAACTTCACTGAGGATCCTCTCTTAGCTTGGAGGCACTAGTTGTGTTGGACCTGCAAGAGTCAATGGCATGAGAAAATTTTCCAGTACAGTTTCATAAGTAGAAGTGAAGACTATACTCAGGTTCTCCAGCATACAGAGATTTCTGGACCCACCTAACTTCTTCCCACATGAATACAGAAATACAAGGATGAAATATTTTGATCTGCTTCCTGCTTCTTTTCTGTCTGTTTGGCCTAAATGCAAGTTCTGCAGTACGCAATATATTGCTTGTCAGAATGCTTTCCTGCCAGAGTAATTTAAAAATCCAATTATGCATAACAACACCCTTGCAAGATGGAAAGGAAATTAAAAAGCTGGCAAAAAAACCACTTGCTGGTGCAATCTCATGTAGGTCAGAGCTTACCTTGGGGTCTAGGTATTTTAAGTGATGGTTCAAAGCAACACTGAGGCGAAGGACAGGACCTCCATACTCCCATCAGTGTGAATGGGAATGGGGGATACTCAGTACTTATGCAATCCTCGCCTTTGATTGTGTCAGCCCTCAGTCTCAAAAAGCCAAACTCTTAAAGCATTTAAAGCAGCAGAATTGTGACTTGTAAGGTCTCAAAAGCACCTCCATCTCCATCTGCCATCTAAAATCACACTGGTTCAACCTGACTCTAGATACTTACATACTCTCTCAACATGGCCTTATATAAGGCAAATCCTAGAGGCTATGATTCTCCACATCCTGAACAAACACCCTGCCTTGAGAAGTGGTTCTCATGCCTTCTGCAGTATCCCATTGTCCCCCTGAAATGTATGCAGACACTATCACACCATTTGGGCAATCTTTAGTGGTCATCTTCTCTGCCAGTTCAGTGTTTGTAATTTTTACTTCTTCCTGGTTTATCTGGCATGGTGTTACTACAATGTTATTATTTGCTGGCCCAATGAAACTACGATTGAAGAAGATATAAATAGGCTTTGGAAAAAGATGTAATTTAAATTCTTCCTGATAAATTTAATTCCTCTTTAGACTACCACTGAGTTTAGAATTAGAGGTGAGCCTCAGTCAGTTTTAACATCTGGACCCACAGCCACAGGATGAATTCACAATAGTTCCTTTAATAGTCTTTACAACAGAATAAACTACTCACTTATTTAACCTTTAACTTCCAAGAAATTGGTACATTCAGATGCCAGGGCGAATTGTGAAATGTCAAGCAAGAGTCTGGAGTCCTACTGCTCTGCAGTTGCTACTGACTTTATCTCCTGGGAGGATGCTGGGTGATGATGTTTTCCAAAGTTACACAGTACATCAGAGGAAGGGTCAGAAATTGCCCACTGGTAAAAATGAAGGGAAAAACATCTTATCTTCTACTATCACTACCTCACCTTAAAATCAACTCTCTCTTTCAGTGAACATTTAAAGCAGAAGGAAGAACTTTAAGCTCACTAAGTACAGTCTTCTGGGAACTATCAGCTTTATTCATCATAAATTATTCTCAGCTGCCCTTCCTGGGAGGAGCAGGATGAAAGAACCTATAAGCTTTTTGCAATTGATTTGTGACGGGTCAGGTTCACAGAGCATAAAATAAAATAAAGAGCCTTCTATTAGGCTGAAGTAATCCAGTCACTAGCGCAAGGAAAAGCAAACAAAGAGCTTCCCTTAGCTCAAACACTGCAGTATTCTCAGCCTGTGAACACTGACTGACTTGCTAACATGCACATATAGCCAAGCTCCGGCCTTCCCCACGTTTGCCCTTTCAATAGCCACATCCTGGCTAGCCCGCAACGCGCAAACCCAGCACGACCACCCAGGCTGGGAGTGTGAGAATGGCATATGCAGGAGGGAGAACAGCAGCTGTGGGCAGCAGGGAGAGGCACCCACGTCAAATGGCATAAAGTGCTGGATAAAAGATGCAGACAGGGATAGAGCTGGAATCCTTCAGGTCGAGGGCATTCTTCTCTCCCCACCAGCTTGGCTGGGAGCCACATTCCTACATTCCTGGCTCTGCCACAGAACAAGCCAGTGTTGTAGAGGCAAAGGCCAGTGCTTTGTTGTGGGTAATGTATGTCAGGACAGCTCAAACAAAAAGCCAAAGTTTTACAGTTCTGCTGGCCATACCCTGGGACCTGAACTTCACAAATGATTACTAGATTAAGTTATTCTGTAGCCTCTTTTGATACAACCCGCTGAATTTAAAACTGTTTCTCTTACACTGGAATTTCCTTGGATTAGTATACATACTTCCTTATTGAAATGTTTATGACTTGATTTAAAAATGCCACTACACTGGAGCATCAATGATTTTCTGCTGGGATTACTAAAGACACTTTTACACGGCAAGTCAAACTCTGAGATTCACCATTACTTCACACAAAATATGACAAGAGACTCACACTTTCATCAGCACAATTTCATATGCCACTAAAGCCTGTTTCTTTCATGCGCTGAAACAGCAGAACAGATAAGAAGTAGGAACAGACACAGTGTTCTGGTATTTACTGTATTTTAGCCAATCATGTCGTAGGTGAATTACTCATCCACCTGCTTTCCAAGGGCTGCTTTCCAAAAGATATGGGAGTTTGATATTTGGGCATGGTGTTTTCATCCATTGATGTGATGGCTAAGACACACAGGCAAGGGAAAAACTGGGAGGCTGGATGCATTCTTCACTATATTCTCTCATAAACTCCTTTTCCTCTTCATTTATAAACTCTAGGGAATAGGGAGCTTGCTGGTACCCTCACTACCATATGGGATCTTCCCTGGCTAGGTGTGGAGGGGGTGAGAGGAGAGATACATCAGACTGTCAAAATGAAACTTCATGATTACAACACAGAGACCCAGAATATTATGTAATTTAAACTTTTACTGCACTTTTTCTTTCAAGGTACAGTGTCCTTAGTGGTTGCATTCCAGCAAGCAACTAGGTTGTCTTCACAACAGTAAACTAAGCAAATCCAGGAAACTTGTGTGATTCTTGATCAAATGCCTTCACTGTTCACCTGTTCAAGCAGTTGGACAGTGTGGTATGGCTTTGGCTGAAGCCAAGTAGGGGTCTCCCAGACAATTCCCAGTTATGCTTCCAGGAATGAGTCATAGCTAGTGGTCTGGGTACAGCTAACCCATCTTGGAGGGCAAAATTGCATAACTGCATAGACACAACTACTCTGCACCATTAAACTTGGTACCAAATATAGTTTTTGTTTCCTAATATAGGAAATTGCTAGCCTACATTTAGCCTGAAAAGTCCAGCCTTGTCATGGTAAAGACAATTGATAGAAATTGACTATTAGAAGGTTAGCTTTCAGATGCTTTTGTTCCTGCCCCCAATTCCTTCTTTCCCTGCAAAATCTGTTAATACATTCACGCAGTAGTCTGAATATGTTAATATCTGTGTGGTATTTGGGTCCTGATGATAAAAAGGAGGTAGGTTTAGGTCTAGGGGGCTGGGGGTGGGAGACAGCAGGAACTGTTGATCATGGGAATTCTGAGAGAGCAGGAGGGATGAACAGCAATAATCAGAATGGATGGGTTTGTGTGTTAGCAGTACAATTGCTGTTTCTTTTTAGAGAGATATCCATCACAGGCTCATTTACTATGACCTGAGCCAGAGAATTGCACATCTCTTTAATTTTTTTTTTTCCTAAAGTAGACGATAAAGGACAATTTCAAATTTGTTTGTTTGTTTGTTTGTTTGTTTGTTTTTTCCTAAACCAGTTTCCCTTCAGTTTTTTCAGTCTGAGGTGGCTAGATCAAAACTTTTGAAGAAAGTTATTTTTCTGAAACGTGATCTGAACCAAAGACCATTCAGAATAATTTTCTTCATGGAAACTTTTCTATTTCTGTTAAATTTGATAACAGCTTGTTTTTACAAAATAAGACATTGATGCCAAATTGAAGCTGGCAATGTCATCTAAAGAAGTGTCACTCTGGATATAAACAGGAAATGTTTAGAGTGCTGATCCAATGATTAATGAATGTTTCCAGGTCTATGTAGCAGCCAATTTTCCCTTTCCTTGGAGATTACTCCATTATATAAGCTACAGAAGGGCCAGAACTTTGGTCCCATGTACTGAAGTATACAAAAAATATTTCTGTACAAATGCTGGCATGTTTTTTTCCCTTTGAAATTAATTACAGGCGTCTGACTCCAGTGGGAGTGAGAAGCAGGCCAGTGTCGGAAAGGTTCTTCTCTCACACCTCTTTTTCAGGGCCAAAGCAATTTTCTTCTGCAGGATTTCTCAGCCTTCCCCCAGTTCATTCATAGACACCACTCCTTAAAAGTCTGACTACAGTTTAGTGGGAAACGCCACACTTTCCTCTCTGTTAAACACCCTAATATTTTTTTCTGACTGGAGGGAAGAAAGTGAATTGGACCAAGTTGTTCTGAACCCTGTTGTATGGATCCAGCCAGCCAGCCACAGAAGTCTTTTTAGGCTGCCCATAATCTAAATACACATGGAAAGAGAGCCTAACAGCGGAGCCCTCTAGTTGTCTGATCTACTTGTCTGACCAAAGAGTACCAATTTAGGATAACAATAGCAAAGGGCAGAACTTGTTAACTAGTACATGCTGTCCCCAGACCAACAAACCAGTGAAAAGGGAAAAATAAAGGAGTATGTGTTTTTGTCATCTTCTCTATTCTTTTTGTAAGGACACATAAACCTCAGGCACCCAAGGGAGCCCAAGACCTTCAGGACAGCTGCTTAACTTGGCACTTTAAGTTGCAAGCCAAGCGTATCAGCATTTATTTAGTGGAATTTCTGAGAAGCAAAAACTGCACTGACCAGAGCCTTTGTAGGCAAACTGAAAATAAATATCAAGTTGAAGAAGAACAACATGCTAGTGTTTTTCTAGTGAACTCATAGACAAGTTGAGACTTACCCTTGAGAGCCAGCCAGGTGCTCCTAAGTTACTGCAAGGTGTCAAGAGATCTCTGCTTAAGCTGGAAGCAGTAAAAGGGAGGAAGACTTCACAGGAGATGGGATTAAAAATCAGCATTTGGTTTCATTTTGTCTATTCTTGTTGGAGATGTTTTTCTTCAGTTTTATCAAGCCCAAGACTGCCTTATTTGTGCTTTTGCCATATTCTGGTTATCCAAACTCTCCAGCAGCCCTTTTGTGAGGAAGAGAAATCTCTACATAAATATTCACCTACAACACAAAAACTGTCTGAGGTAATAACTTGGCAGAAAAACTCTCTTATGTAAGAGAAGTTGCCCCAAACTAAAATGTCTCTACGGTGTTTAAAGTTAATAACTCACTGTGTAATCTTTAACTTGCAAAAACGTGATTGTTCGTATCTGAAAAAAAAAAAAAAACAAAAAAGGCATACTTAACCCTCTTTATTAATCCTAGGTGGGAAGGAAAAGCTCTATGCAATGTATGGTTTCATTCTGCAGAAATACGTGTATTACGTATTGATTACATATTTATTCTGTATATGTACCTAGCAGCTAAATACTCCCATTAAGAACCTGATCTCAAGCTTGCTGAAGTCCGTGGAGCTGTGAGTGACCTGAATGGTTTTGGATAACTACTAGTCCCAAGTACTTAAATTTAGAAGTCTCCAGTAATGACCCTAAAATAACAACTTAATTAAGGCTTCAAACTGAGGTGAGACTTGGGCATTCTGAAAGTCTGGCTTATTTCTTGAGGCACATTGACATAAATCACTTCTCTTCTGGTTCTAACCAAAAGACTGCCTCACCTGTTTGAAAAACAATCCAAGCTATGACACTGACTTTCATTCGCAACCAAGTAAATAAACTGAACTCTGTGTTTATCCTTTCTATTTTCCTTGTTCTGCTTGAGTGTGTGGGAATGTGTGTGTTTTCATTTCTTTATTTATTTTGTGATCACTTTTTGCTTGCTGAAGCCACAGCTTTTAGTCATACCTGAATGTTCCCAATATGGTCAGACACTATTTCAGGGAGCAGACATTTTTATTCTCCCTGTTCAAAGAGATTGGCTATGTCGTCCTGTGTCTGTAGCACAATTTCTTTTTCAAGTACTGACATTTATTTGCTCCACAACATCCCAGTAGACAGCTGTCAGTTTAATTGTCTCCTTCTCATTTAAGCAACTTGGGCCATCCTACTTGCATAGGTATCACAGATGTAGGAAAGAATAAAGCTCTAGGACTCTGACTAAATGAATGGGGCTTCATTACTGCTGCAGAGGGGAAAAAAGAAGCTATATTAACCTGTGCAAGGTAGCATATTCAACCCAAGAGTTAGGATGTGCTGCTTTTAATCCCTTATGAGCTAACAGGAATACAGAATTATTCTGTATTAGAGCACTTTTGTTCATTTCCAATCATTAAAATATTCCGCAGTAAAAACTTTGCAGTATTTTATGCAGAAATGAGATTGAAATCATGTATTTGAAATGTAGCAAAAACAGAAGTGCTTTGGATAGACCTTTCAGGGTACAGTATGGAGTGGCTGTTCCTTAAGGGAAAGGGAGCTAGGAGTTGAGCACAATACAAGACTGGCAGGGCAAAGCCCACACCCCACACTGGCCAAGGAGGATGAACAGCAAGGGCTCAGATATGGCAGCCATAGTCAGCAAGGGGTCCAGATTATCAGGTGAATTCATGGTAATATGGCAGGTCTGAGGTCAAGCCACGAAGTAAATCCACAGATCAGGATAAGATTTGATGAGGGCAACCCAGGGCGAGACACAGCTCAGCAGTAATGGAGCAGGTGCCGAGTAACGAGACAGGTCGGAGGACAAGCTGGGCTGTGTCAGAGCTAGAGATCAGTATTCCCACAATGTAATTCCATCCCCCAATCCCTGACATGAGCTTAAAACAGGCACCTAGCTGCATGGGCAGAGTGTGTGTGGAGGGCCCGGGTGAGGCTGGCCAATGCAGTTAAGGCCTGTGGGTACACCATGGGAACTGACAAGATCCTGTCTCAGTAGCCACGGTCCTGAGGATTAACTGGGTAATTCAGTCTGTAACTACTGATCCTGCATGTTTGAGGAGTCAGTTCCTCCTAAATTCATCATCTGATAGTATGATTTTTAAAATAAAAACCATATTTAATATTTTACATCTTCGCATTATGAGCTTATTTATATAATGAATATATAGTGTAGTTTTAAAATAATAAAGATGTGACTTGATTTTTCCTTAAATATTTTTGTACTTCAGCCTCATTCTTATACTTCGTACTTCAGACTCATTCCTGCCTTCTGCTCAGCCTTCATTCACTCTTGTACTGACATTGGAAGAAAATAATTTTCAGTGGCAAAAGAAAACATTTTTTCTCCATACTGTTTTTGGTGGATTGAGCTATCTGGTGTATTACTGTTCATGGTCAATCAGCCATCTATCAGACGGTATTCCTCTCCAGCCAGTATTTGGATGCAAGCTTCAGCCTAAAACTGTTTCAGAAATGGAGATGTCTGGCAGGCTACTGCATGGTATGTTTTTTTCCTGCATGCTCTAAATAAGGGGTTTATGATGATATCCAGCCATGACCTTGGTAATGAAACAGACTTTCCATGACAGGAGCACCACAAGTAACACTGCAGAAGGGACAGAAAAGAAAATGAAGACCCTGAATAATAACAACAAGAAGGAAAAAAAAGGTGTAAAATACTTTTTAACTCTAAACTTCAAAATATTTGAGAGCAGGTTTTGCATGTGAACAGCTTTGTAATACTTTGTTCTTCCCATCATGTCTGGCTTGAGTCTCCAAATAAACAACCCAATATTTCACAGTAACATTTACAATCAGCTCTCTCATTTCTGACTCTCATTCACAGTTAAACTCAATCAAGAGTTCAAGAATGCAGGGTCTTCCTTTGTAATTGTCACAAAGATTCCATGTTTATTAACACAGAGTTCACTTCAAAATGTTTCCTGTTACACCAAGCACTTTTGTTTATGTGTTTGTATGACACAGGCACGGGGTGTATGGCATCGCTTTGGAAAACCCTGTCCCATGCCCGTATACATGGAGGCTGAAGGTTACAGGAATGGGATAACTTGCAGATTTATAACCATAATAAGATCTTTTTTCACAAGATAAATTCTGGACTTGAGAAGCTACCATATTCTTTTATATCCATCTGTAGTTGCTACACCACTCAGGAGGAGCACAGTAGAAGGGATACTGACCTAAACCCCTATAAAATGTTTTATTTCCACTTATACCCCACACAGCTGTAGAAAGTTAAGGCAAATAGTGTGAGTGCACCTTAGCTGGCTATAGTCAAGCATTTTCTGTGCTGAACAGGACCATAATTTTCAGCGGATTGTTTCAACTCTGGAAGTTTGTGGCATTGTGTATGATCATTAGTTCAGCAGCCCTCTCTATTAATACGTCCCTGAAGTAGAACAATATCCTGATTTCTTGCTAGGAAATGATCCAGAAAGCGTGTTTGTCCTGGCACTGCTTTGCATGCAAGTTAAAACTTAGCTATCCATCTCTGCACCTTCCTGTCTCAGCAGATTCTGTGTCTGTAAAGAACAACAGCCTGTCAACAGCTACAGTCTCCCAGTCTTTTCTGGAGAAATGAGACTTGAACCCATGAGCAGACTGTTTTTTCCCACAGCTCCGCCCTTTATTTCTATAATTGCTTAGTCCAGTGGCTATTTCTCCAGAATGCCTTTCTTTATTAAGAACCATTAGTCATGCTTTGTCCATCCCAAAATAAGGAGGACTGTTTCACCTATGTATACCTCAGTTTCTCCTCTGTGTAAGAGTAACAAGGAATTAATTATGCTAGTGGTGCATAGACAGACAGACACTAATTGTCAGGTAACACGTATACTCTGCATAGAGATTAAAAAACACCAAACAACAATGCCGAAAAGAGAAAATATTCATGATTTTTGCATTTCAGTGAAACAAGGGAAGAGGGAAAAAGTGAAGTTTGTCCTGCATGTGCTGCTGAGAAAACCACTACTGTTCCATATCTTGGGACTGGAAGGCTACAAAGGCAGTAACAATGGATTCTAAGGTGCAGCCACAATAATGAATATTAAATCTTAAGAAAAAAAACCCCAAAAACCTTTCTTCTAAGAAAAACAGCAGAGATATATGGCTAGGTCACAGAACTCATAGCTGAAATCTCCATGTTTCGAGGACTTAAAGAATAGGCTATGAAAATTTCTGTTAGGAATGGGAAGGAAGGAAGGAAGGAAGGAAGGAAGGAAGGAAGGAAGGAAGGAAGGAAGGAAGGAAGGAAGGAA